>NC_055999.1:31200849-31503914 GCF_018446385.1 Zingiber officinale | reverse complement strand
TATGCAATTCCCTGCAGGGGTTCCAGGAAATCCGATGACTAACTAAAGGAGAGATTACCGTCTACATGGGCAATGCTACTAAAGTGGCGGCTGTTGTAGTGGGAGACATCTACTTATCTTTTAGTAGAAATAGAAATTTGGTTTTAAGAAATTGTCTTTATGTACCCAGTTTTAGATAGAATTTAATTTCAGTTTCTAAACAGTTTTTAGATGGATATTTAGTTTCTTTCAGTAATGATGTAGTTATTAAAAGAAATAAAGTGATTATCTGTTCTGGTGCATTAGTTGGCAATTTGTATACTTTAAATCCAATTTCTTCCACAAAGCAAAACATGGAAATTTATAACTCATCTTCTAACTCTAATAAGAGAAAAGAACCTTCAGAAATGAACCAAGCATATCTTTGACATCTAAGGCATGGTCATATTAACATAAGTAGGATTCAGAGGCTTATAGCCGATGGACTTTTGAGTTCATTAGAGTTGGAAAATTTTCTAACTTGTGAATCTTGCTTAGAAGGTAAAATGACCAAGAGGCCATTCAAGGCCAAGGGGTATAGAGCCAAAGAAGTGTTAGAGTTGGTTCATTCTGATTTGTGCTGTCCTATGTCTGTCCAGGCAAGAGGTGGTTTTGAATATTTTGTCTCTTTTATAGACGATTATTCAAGATACGGATACATTTACCTAATGCGCCGCAAGTCCGAGTGCTTTGACAAGTTCAAAGAATACAAGGCTGATGTGGAGAAACGACTAGGTAAAAGTGTAATACCCACTAAGCTTGTAAGATAAATATATGAATGTGGGATTTTTCCTTAGAAAAATAATAGGAAGTGAGTTGAAGCAAAAAGAAATAAAATGAAATAAAAAGAAGAGGAGGTCAAGGATTGAACCATGAACCTCTTATATTATATTTCATGGAATTAATTAGTAGAAACCAATTGGGATAGAGAGAAGATATTGATAGCAAAGGAGGGAAACTCATGATAAAGGTAAGAGTAAAAGCTAGCCAAAAGAAAACAAGAAAGGAGCAAGAGAAAGGCAACTTGCCTTCCTCCCTTTCTCTCCTTCTTCCTCTTTGTTGTTGCCAAAAATTTAAAGAGGGAATTAAGAGGATTCAATCCCCCTTATTTCATCATGAATGGTAAGAATAAATGAATAAATAAAATAAATAGGAAATAGGAAAAAAAAAAGGCTAAGGGAGAAGGAAAGCAAAAAAAATCAATTTTGCTACCTCTTCCCCCTTAACATAAAAGGGAGCAAGAAAAGAGAAGGTTATTTTTCTCTCATTCTTCCTCTCCCTCACCGAAACCATCAGTCCCCTCTCCTCCATCTTCGGCCCCAAAGCGAAGGTTTTCTCCTAAGAAAGCCTAAGATACAAGGAGGACTAAGCAAGGGAATCAAGGGAAAGGAACTAGAAGAAGAGGCTACTTCTTCCATCACCATAACTTAGATCCACAAGAGAAAAGGATGTAAGCTTCCCCTCACCTGTGGTACAAGGCTTTTTATGTGATTTTCAGATTTTATAAGGATTAGAAAACCTAGGAAGGAATTTAAGAAAAATTCGGCCAAAGAAAGGGTTTTCAAATCTAGGAAGGTTTAAACAAGTCCTTATTTCATGATATTCTTCTATGCTATGTAGGAAGGATTTTCTTCAAGTTTTTATACCTAAATGATGCTTGATCAGAGGAGTACCTAAACCTAGAATTTCGGCCAAAAATATTTTAAAGAGGTTAGGGAAAATATTGTGTAACCAAACTAATGCAAGATTCTCTCCATGAACTATTAAGGATCTTTTATTGGTTTTCTTGCTTAAAAGTTACTTGGAACCAAAATAAATCCATTTATATGTTTCGGCCAAGAAAAGGGCTTAGGGTTAGGAAGACCTTTAAATTTTAAGTGATCATGTTTGTATGATAGAATATAGAGTTTTCTTAAAGAATTGCATGTTGAACATTGCTAGAAATTCATGAACTCTTATTTTAGATTTCCGGCCATGATAAGATGGATAGTTAGAAAAGCTTAAACAAAATTCTAATATGCTCAAGACCTCTGTGATATTATGATATGAAAGTTGTTTAATGTTCTTATGTTTAAATTGAGTATAGGAAAATTAGTTACATGATATATGACATGTAAGATCACAAGAGTCCTAGCTTGTTTATGAACCAACTTTGTATATGATGTTCTTAGTAATTTTTGCCATGAAACTTACTTAGGTTTTCCATGCTTTAGGCCACTTAAAACCTAGTTTAAAGAATGGTAGGTTTCGGCCATGAGGAAAAATAAAAGAAAAAGGGAAAGAAACCTAGGAAGACTAAGACACAATTCACATGTATGTTTATTATGCTTGTCTTTATACATGCTATGAAACTTGTATGATTTCTTATGCTTTTAGGCTATTTGAAGCAAGTTTATATACTATTGAGTTTCGGCCAAGTAGGGTTTAAAAGACCTAGAGGCCTTAGAAATGAAACCAAATGGGTTAAAAGTGCTTCTTATGAAAATAGGATAATGTGTTGATTGTGTCACATGCTTGTATAATTTTTCCATGACCTAAATGAACTATTGTATGTTTCGGCCATGAAGGAATAGATGCCCTAGAAACCCTAGAACAAGAATTAAATATGCTTATGTCACTTTACATGGAATATGATAAGTAGAAAGACAAAGTTCCCATGCTATATGTTGTTTAATGACCTAATTGAGGCTAGGGTAAGTTTCGGCCATACATGTTGTATAATGTTTTGTTATGAATTTATACATGATGTTAGTTCAAGTTCACATGCTTGTATGTTTGTTTTTAGCCCTCATGAACACTTGTTAAAAGTTTGACTATGACATATGTTAAGGGCTTGAAGGACTTAGGAACTAGCTCAATATGCTTACTATGTTACTTGGAAAAAAATGCTATAAATGTGGTTTAAGGTTTCCATGATTTCATGACATTTGGGACCTTGTTTATATACTGATAGGGTTTGGCCACATGAGTTTAAGGACTTGGAGAACATAGAAACCAAGTAAATCATACTTATAATGCTTCCTATGAAATTCATGTAATGATAATTTAGGTTTCACATGCTTGGAGGTTGTTTTTACCTAAATTGAGACCTAAGGGGGTTCAGCCATGATAGGAACCCAAGGGTTTAGGAAGCTTAGAACCCAAGTTAACTATGTTACCATGTTTCTTATGATAGTAAAATAACATGATACACCCTTATGCTTAACCATGTATGCTTGTGATTTATACCTTTTTATGATATGATATGTGGATAGAGATATGCATGTTTTATGATATGATATGTGTTTAGAAATATGCATGCTTTGATGATATGTTATGTGCTTAGAATATGCATGCTTGACGATATGCTATATGCTTAGAATATGTATGTTTTTATGATGTGATATGTGTTTAGAAATATGCATGCTTTGATGATATGTTATGTGCTTAGAATATGCATGCTTGATGATATGCTATATGCTTAGAATATGCATGTTTTTTTATGATATGCTATGTGGAAGGAAATATGCATACTTTGATGATATGCTATGTGCTTAAAATATGTATGCTTTTATGATATGCATGTTAATATGATGTATGCCTAAGTGACGCATACTTTTATATGATGTATGCCTAAGTGATGCATACTTTTATGACATGATGTATGCCTAAGTGATGCATACTTTTATATGATGTATGCCTAAGTGATGCATACCTTTATGACATGATGTATGCCTAAGTGATGCATACTTTTATATGATGTATGCCTAAGTGATGCATGCTTGTATGATGTATGATATGTATAAGTATGACATGTATTTTACTTTGAATGGCTTGTACCAAAAGGGTGGGCTCCTTATGCGCCCCTAGGTCGAATTACGGGCCTAGTAAAGGGTGGGCTCCTTACGTGCCCCTAGGTCGAGCTACGGGCCTAGTTTCCTAGTAGGATCAAGACTAGCTACCTTGGATCTACTTAGGATGCGCGCATTATGTATGTATGTGGTACTAAGCCGGGATCCCCAATATGTTGATATTATGTTCAAGTATATATATGTAAGAAGAAGAAATGGTTTTAAAAGATCATGAGACATACACATATTTTTTCGGATACATGTTTTCAAAATCATATTGCATATACTTTATGATCATGTTGTGATAATGCTATGATTTATGATATGCCATGATTAGATATGACTATGATATGTTCCATGCTATGCTTTAAGGGATGAGATGCTATGATTAGATATGATTATGTTATATTTTATGCTATGCTTTAAGAGATGATATGCCATGACTAATTATGATTTTGTTATGTTGCATGATATGATTAAAGAGTATGATATGTTATGCCATGACTAGTTGAGATCATGTTATGTTGATATATTCTTTGATTATGTAATGATTTTTGGTTTTAGTGAGTAGGAAAGGAACTTACTGAGCCATGAGTGCTCACAGCTTACTTTCCTTGTACCGCAGATAAAGGAAAAAGATGGATGTGCTAAAGGAGCAGTAGGAGAGGCAAGGAGATGTGTGTGGCTGTGGCTAGGCAACCCAATAAGAACTTGCTTTAAGAACTTTTAGGAATTACACTTTGGTTTCATAAATTATAGTACTACATGGTTGACTTGATGTTATGTTTTTATTTAACTTGTTATCATGTTATGGAAACCATATTAGTGTAGTTCGGTTTTTATTAAACAAAGAAAAAAAATGATTTTAAGTCTTCCGCTGTAATATATACGTAGAGTATCGTAGCCCCATCCCTTAAGGTTAGCAGGGAGGGCGGGCGTTACAAGTTGGTATCAGAGCGAGGTTTTTGCCAGCTCACTACACACACATCAAGCCTCCGACCTGCCGCTCCAAGTAAGAATATTTATGCTTAATTTTATATGCTCATGCTTATTTTCTTGTGTTATACTATTTGCTTGATTTATTCTTTGAATTTCTTATATGCTTATGCTTAGTTTCATTTTATATGACTTATGCTTTATTTTTCTTTCTTGTTATATCGCCTATGCTTTATTTTCTTTGCTATATTGCTCATGCTTTATTTCTTTATGTTATATTGCTTGTCACTCTATTCTTTATTTTTCCTTATGTTGCTTATGCTTTAGTTTCATGTTTTGCTTACTTATGTTTGATGCTTTATTCCATGCTTTTAGTTATAATTTAGATTAGGATTACGTATTGGTAGCTTAGGAATAATACCAGAACAAATAGATAGAAACAAAACAGTACATTAGATGGGCTAAAAACGATAACCACTTACACTAGTCTATTTCTTTTAGATAAACATGGTTAGGACACGCAATGCCCGAACCGGAGGAACAGTGACTCCACCAGATCTGACGCAGGTAGTCGCAGACCTCCAACATCAGATCGCAGAACAACAACAGCTGATCACTACCTTAATGGGTCAGCAAGGCAACCCAATTACCCCACCGGTGAATCCACTACCGGTTATACCTACAGCTGCGCCAGTGCCCCCGGCAGCTCCTACTCCGATGGTCCGACAAGAGGCCTATCTGATTCAGTGGCAAAGGCTCAAGCCGGAAGCATTCTCGGGAAACTGCGAACCATGGGATGCACAAGCCTGGCTCAAGACCGTGGAAAGCATAATGGAACTACTGGATTGGCCTGAACACGAGAAGGTCAAATGCGCGTCGTTCTGCCTTACCGGAGATGCCCGGATGTGGTGGGACAGAGTAAAGGCGAAAAGACAAATAAACCAAATGCAGTGGATGGATTTTGAGTCAGAGTTCTTAGAGGAATTCTTCCACATGCAAGTGACCAACAAGCACTATGATGAGTTCACTGAGTTCCGGCAAGGTGATCTGTTAGTTAACGAAGTCGTCAAGAGGTTCAACCGCCTAGCACGACTGTGCCCAGAACTGATCCGTACTGAAAAAGAAAGGGTCCGATTAATGTTAAAAATGTTCCGACCCGAAAATGAACCAGAGTTTGAATTTTTCGGGGAATCAAAAGGAACGGAGAAGTTATTGTCATCCATTAAAGCACAAGGGATGTTAGATAAAGGATGTATGGGGTTTCTAGCGCACGTGGTTAACACCAATCAAGTCAAAGACCAGAAATTAGAAGATGTCAGAATAGTATGCAACTATCCAAGAGTATTTCCTGATGAACTACCAGGGTTGGCCCCTGACAGAGAGATAGAATTCGGAATCGAATTGATTCCTGGTACTCAGCCGATTTCAAAAGCACCTTATCGTATGGCTCCGGATGAATTAAAGGAGCTTCAGGAACAGTTATCAGAATTACTTGACAAGGGACTTATTCGCCCTAGTCACTCTCCATGGGGAGCTCCAGTGCTGTTCGTAAAGAAGAAGGATGGGTCTATGCGAATGTGTATAGACTACCGAGCGCTGAATAATGTGACGATCAAGAACCGGTACCCACTCCCACGAATCGATGACCTGTTCGATCAACTGAAGGGTGCGACCGTTTTCTCAAAGATAGATCTACGATCCGGTTATCATCAAGTGAAGGTGAAACCAGATGATATACCAAAAACAGCATTTCGAACCCGATATGGACACTATGAGTTCATAGTTATGCCTTTCGGAGTAACCAACGCTCCTGTAGTATTTATGGACCTGATGAATCGAGTATTTACAGCATATCTTGATAAATTTGTAATCGTCTTCATTGATGATATACTTATCTACTCGAGAACCCCAGAAGAACATGCTGAACACCTGAATACTGTACAACAGATCCTCCAAGAGAAACAACTATATGCAAAATTCTTCAAATGTGAGTTTTGGCTTGACCGGGTAATATTTCTAGGTCATGTCATCTCCAAAGATGGAGTCATGGTGGATCCAAGTAAAATCGAAGCTGTGAATAGCTGGAATCGACCAAAGAATGCCAGCGAAGTCAAGAGTTTTCTCGGTCTAGCAGGTTATTACAGGAAATTTGTAGAGAATTTCTCCAAAATCGCAGCCCCTATGACAGCCCTCACCAAGAAAAATACAAAGTATGAATGGACAGAAGCTTGCGAGGAGAGTTTCACGGAATTAAAAAGGAGACTGACCAGTGCTCCGATTCTTACTCTTCTGGAAACCAACAAAGGCTTCGATTTGTACAGCGATGCTTCCATCACAAGACTTGGAGCTGTACTCATGCAAGATGGAAAAGTCATTGCCTACGCTTCTAGACAACTTAAAGAACATGAGAAGAATTATCCCATTCACGACTTAGAACTAGCAGTCGTGGTCTTCGCTCTAAAAATATGAAGACATTATTTATATGGAGCTCAGTGTAAGATTTATACCGACCATCAGAGTCTAAAATATTTCTTCACACAAAAAGACCTAAATATGAGGCAACGCCGATGGCTCGAGTTAGTTAAAGATTACGACTGCGAGATTCTTTATCAACCAGGGAAGGCGAACAAAGTGGCCGATGCACTCAGCCGAAAGTTCAGTACCACCTGATGTAACTATTTTAAAGTTTGAGGACGAACTTTTTATGAGGTACGGGGTACTATAATACCCACTAAGCTTGTAAGATAAATATATGAATGTGGGATTTTTCCTTAGAAAAATAATAGGAAGTGAGTTGAAGCAAAAAGAAATAAAATGAAATAAAAAGAAGAGGAGGTCAAGGATTGAACCATGCACCTCTTATATTATATTTCATAGAATTAATTAGTAGAAACCAATTGGGATAGAGAGAATATATTGATAGCAAAGGAGGGAAACTCGTGATAAAGGTAAGAGTAAAAGCTAGCCAAAAGAAAACAAGAAAGGAGCAAGAGAAAGACAACTTGCCTTCCTCCCTTTCTCTCCTTCTTCCTCTTTGTTGTTGCCGAAAATTTAAAGAGGGAATTAAGAGGATTCAATCCCCCTTATTTCATCATGAATGGTAAGAATAAATGAATAAATAAAATAAATAGGAAATAGGAAAAAAAAAGGCTAAGGGAGAAGGAAAGCAAAAAAAATCAATTTTGCTACCTATTCCCCCTTAACATAAAAGGGAGCAAGAAAAGAGAAGGTTATTTTTCTCTCATTTTCTCTCATTCTTCCTCTCCCTCACCGAAACCATCAGTCCCCTCTCCTCCATCTTCGGCCCCAAAGCGAAGGTTTTCTCCTAAGAAAGCCTAAGATACAAGGAGGACTAAGCAAGGGAATCAAGGGAAAGGAACTAGAAGAAGAGGCTACTTCTTCCATCACCATACCTTAGATCCACAAGCGAAAAGGATGTAAGCTTCCCCTCACCTGTGGTACAAGGCTTTTTATGTGATTTTCGGATTTTATAAGGATTAGAAAACCTAGGAAGGAATTTAAGAAAAATTCGGCCAAAGAAAGGGTTTTCAAATCTAGGAAGGTTTAAACAAGTCCTTATTTCATGATATTCTTCTATGCTATGTAGGAAGGATTTTCTTCATGTTTTTATACCTAAATAATCCTTGATCAGAGGAGTACCTAAACCTAGAATTTTGGCCAAAAATATTTTAAAGAGGTTAGGGAAAATATTGTGTAACCAAACTAATGCAAGATTCTCTCCATGAACTATTAAGGAGCTTTTATTGGTTTTCTTGCTTAAAAGTTACTTGGAACCAAAAGAAATCCATTTATATGTTTCGGCCAAGAAAAGGGCTTAGGGTTAGGAAGACCTTTAAATTTTAAGTAACCATGTTTGTATGATAGAATATAGAGTTTTCTTAAAGAATTGCATGTTGAACATTGCTAGAAATTCATGAACTCTTATTTTAGATTTTCGGTCATGATAAGATGGATAGTTAGAAAAGCTTAAACAAAATTCTAATATGCTCAAGACCTCTGTGATATTATGATATGAAAGTTGTTTAATGTTCTTATGTTTAAATTGAGTATAGGAAAATTAGTTACATGATATATGACATGTAGGATCACAAGAGTCCTAGCTTGTTTATGAACCTAGTTTAAAGAATGGTAGGCTTCGGCCATGAGGAAAAATAAAAGAAAAAGGGATAGAAACCTAGGAAGCCTAAGACACAATTCACATGTATGTTTATTATGCTTGTCTTTATACATGCTATGAAACTTGTATGATTTCTTATGCTTTTAGGCTATTTGAAGCAAGTTTATATACTGTTGGGTTTCGGCCAAGTAGGGTTTAAAAGACCTAGAGGCCTTAGAAATGAAACCAAATGTGTTAAAAGTGCTTCTTATGAAAATAGGATAATGTGTTGATTGTGTCACATGCTTGTATAATTTTTCCATGACCTAAATGAACTATTGTATGTTTCGGCCATGAAGGAATAGATGCCCTAGAAACCCTAGAACAAGAATTAAATATGCTTATGTCACTTTACATGGAATATGATAAGTAGAAAGACAAAGTTCCCATGCTATATGTTGTTTAATGACCTAATTGAGGCTAGGGTAAGTTTCGGCCATACATGTTGTATAATGTTTTGTTATGAATTTATACATGATGTTAGTTCAAGTTCACATGCTTGTATGTTTGTTTTTAGCCCTCATGAACACTTGTTAAAAGTTTGACTATGACATATGTTAAGGGCTTGAAGGACTTAGGAACTAGCTCAATATGCTTACTATGTTACTTGGAAAAAAATGCTATAAATGTGGTTTAAGGTTTCCATGCTTTCATGACATTTGGGACCTTGTTTATATACTGATAGGGTTCGACCACGTGAGTTTAAGGACTTGGAGAACTTAGAAACCAAGTAAATCATACTTATAATGCTTCCTATGAAATTCATGTAATGATAATTTAGGTTTCACATGCTTGGAGGTTGTTTTTACCTAAATTGAGACCTAAGGGGGTTCGGCCATGATAGGAACCCAAGGGTTTAGGAAGCTTAGAACCCAAGTTAACTATGTTACCATGTTTCTTATGATAGTATAATCACATGATACACCCTTATGCTTAACCATGTATGCTTGTGATTTATACATTTTTATGATATGATATGTGGATAGAGATATGCATGTTTTATGATATGATATGTGTTTAGAAATATGCATGCTTTGATGATATGTTATGTGCTTAGAATATGCATGCTTCATGATATGCTATATGCTTAGAATATGCATGTTTTTATGATGTGATATGTGTTTAGAAATATGCATGCTTTGATGATATGTTATGTGCTTAGAATATGCATGCTTGATGATATGCTATATGCTTAGAATATGCATGTTTTTTTATGATATGCTTTGTGGAAGGAAATATGCATACTTTGATGATATGCTATGTGCTTAAAATATGTATGCTTTTATGATATGCATGTTAATATGATGTATGCCTAAGTGACGCATACTTTTCTATGATGTATGCCTAAGTGATGCATACTTTTATATGATGTATGCCTAAGTGATGCATACCTTTATGATATGATGTATGCCTAAGTGATGCATGCTTGTATGATGTATGATATGTATAAGTATGACATGTATTTTACTTTGAATGGCTTGTACCAAAAGGGTGGGCTCCTTATGCGCTAAGAAACGGACCTAGTAAAGGGTGGGCTCCTTACGTGCCCCTAGGTCGAGCTACGGGCCTAGTTTCCTAGTAGGATCAAGACTAGCTATCTTGGATCTACTTAGGATGCGCGCATTATGTATGTATGTGGTACTAAGCCGGGATCCCCAATATGTTGATATTATGTTCAAGTATATATATGTAAGAAGAAGAAATGGTTTTAAAAGATCATGAGACATACACATGTTTTTTCGGATACATGTTTTCAAAATCATATTGCATATACTTTATGATCATGTTGTGATAATGCTATGATTTATGATATGCCATGATTAGATATGACTATGATATGTTCCATGCTATGCTTTAAGGGATGAGATGCCATGATTAGATATGATTATGTTATATTTCATGCTATGCTTTAAGAGATGATATGCCATGACTAATTATGATTTTGTTATGTTGCATGATATGATTAAAGAGTATGATATGTTATGCCATGACTAGTTGAGATCATGTTATGTTGATATATTCTTTGATTATGTAATGATTTTTGGTTTTAGTGAGTAGGAAAGGAACTTACTGAGCCATGAGTGCTCACAGCTTACTTTCCTTATACCGCAGATAAAGGAAAAAGCTGGATGTGCTAAAGGAGCAGCAGGAGAGGCAAGGAGATGTGTGTGGCTGTGGCTAGGCAACCCAATAAGAACCTGCTTTAAGAACTTTTAGGAATTACACTTTGGTTTCATAAATTGTAGTACTACATGGTTGACTTGATGTTATGTTTTTATTTAACTTGTTATCATGTTATGGAAACCATATTAGTGTAGTTCGGTTTTTATTGAACAAAGAAAAAAAAAATGATTTTAAGTCTTCCGCTGTAATATGTACGTAGAGTATCGTAGCCCCGTCCCTTAGGGTTAGCAGGGAGGGCGGGCGTTACAAAAAGTATCAAGACACTACGGTCTGATCGTGGTGGCGAATACCTCTTAGGAGAGTTTAGGAATTACTTATTAGAGGTCGGGATTCAATCCCAATTGTCTGCACCTGGTACACCCCAACAGAATGGTGTGGCAAAACGAAGGAATAGGACTCTTATGGAGATGGTTAGATCGATGATGAGTTATTCAGAATTACCAAATTCATTTTGGGGATATGCTCTGAAAACAGCAGTGTACGTTCTGAACTTAGTACCTTCTAAATCAGTTTCTTCTACTCCCACAGAATTGTGGAATGAGCGAAAACCCAGTCTAAGACATTTTCGGATTTGGGGTAGTCCAGCACATATGCTGAAACCAGATGCTGATAAGTTAGAATCTCGTACAGAAGTTCGCGTGTTTGTGGGATACTCCAAAGGAACGAAAGGAGGCTTATTTTATAGTCCTAAAGACCAGAAGGTCATTGTTAGCACCAATGCCCAGTTTTTAGAAGAAGACTATATAATGGATCACAAGCCCAGTAGCAAAGTTGTTTTAGATGAACTTAGAGAGGACACGTCTACTTCAGTACCAACAGTACAAGATGAAGTACCACAAGAGACTGCAACACGTGTCACACATGATACACAACCACAGACTGTGCTTCGTCGTAGTGGGAGGGTTGTAAGGCAGCCTGAAAGATTCATGTTGTTGGGAGAGTCTTCGGACTTGATCTCGGGCAAACATGAACCAGATCCCCGGACATATGATGAAGCACTCCAAGATATAGATGCAGCATCTTGGCAAAAGGAAATGAATTCTGAAATAGAGTCTATGTACTCTAATAAGGTCTGGAGCTTGTAGAACCACCTGATGGTGTAAAAGTCGTTGGATTCAAGTTGATCTACAAAAGGAAAAGAGGGACAAACGGGAAGGTAGAAACCTTCAAAGCTAGGCTTATTGCGAAAGGGTACACTCAGAAAGAGGGGATCGATTATGAGGAGACCTTTTCACCGGTAGCCATGCTTAAGTCTATCCGGATACTCTTATCCATTGCTGCTCATATGGATTATGAGATTTGGCAAATGGATGTCAAGACAGCTTTTCTTAATGGAAGTCTTGAAGAGAACATTCATATAAAGCAACCAGAAGGATACATTGAAAAAGGCAAAGAGCATCTAGTGTGCAAGCTCAATCGGTCAATTTATGGACTGAAGCAAGCTTCAAGGTCTTGGAACATCTGGTTTAATGAAGTAATCCAGTCATATGAATTTATTCAGTGTCCGGATGAGTCTTGTGTATACAAGAAGTGTAACGGAAACGTGGTGGTATTTCTTGTACTATACGTAGATGATATTTTGTTAATTGGTAACAATGTCAAGGTATTATCAGATGTAAAGGTATGGTTGTCCAAACAATTTGATATGAAGGACTTAGGAGATTATGCACATATTCTTGGGATCAAAGTTATAAGGGATCGTAAGAAAAGAATGCTGTGTCTGTCCCAAGCTTCATATATAGATACAATCCTTGCTCGTTTTAGCATGCAGGATTCCAAGAAAGGTTTCTTACCTTTTAGGCATCGAGTAGCTATATCTAAAGAGATGTCTCCGAAGACATCAAAAGAGATAGAGGACATGAAAGTAGTTCCTTATGCTTCGGCTGTAGGAAGCCTAATGTATGCAATGCTATGTACAAGACCTGATATCTGTTTTGCCGTGGGCATGGTTAGCAGATATCAGAGTAACCCTGGACAAGGACATTGGACTGCGGTAAAGCATATATTAAAGTACCTGAGAAGGATTAGAGATTATATGCTAGTTTACCAAGCAGACGATCTGCTCCCTGTGGGTTACACGGATTCAGATTTCCAATCAGATAGGGATAACAGTAAGTCTACATCAGGCTATGTGTTTACTTTAGGAGGTGGAGCCATTGCATGGAGGAGTGTTAAGCAGAAATGTGTTTCAGACTCAACCATGGAAGCTGAGTATGTACCAGCCTCTAAGGCAGCTAAAGAAGCAGTATGGCTCAGGAACTTTCTAATGGATTTAGATGTGATTCCTGGCTTGCCCAAAATCATCACAATTTATTGTGATAATAGCGGTGCAGTTGCAAACTCGAAGGAACCACGAGCTCATAAGGCAAGTAAACATATAGAGTGCAAGTACCACCTGATACGAGATATCGTGAAGCGAGGAGAAGTTGTCATCGCCAAGATTGCATCAGCGGATAACCTGGCAGATCCTTTCACTAAGGCCCTTCCGGCGAAAGCTTTTGATCGGCATGTGGAGGGAATGGGAATCAGATGTATGGTAGAAGATATGGCAGCTTAGTCATTAGTATAAGTGGGAGATTGTTGGAGTGTATACTGAAAGCCTAAGCTTTTGTAAACATTTATTTTGAATAAAAAATCACATTTGGTCAAATTGTCTACATTTAGTTGTAGTTGTTCAATTAATTTATATTGTAGATAACACAGTATGTGGTGTTACATACAGAAGATGATGTTATTAGTACCTTATAAATTATAAACAGTAGCTCACGACCTAAATGGAAAGGAACAAACCATTAGAAGGTCGTAGTGTAATTAGGTATTAGTTTATCTTGACTATATAATTAGACTAGTACACTCAGAGTGTATTGAGTAGGACCATTTGAGGTCGTTTCTTTTATACTGACTTTATAAAGGAACAAAGACCTCAGTTATTATGGAAGTGTGTGCTCTTAATCCTAATATAATAACAAGCACATATATTTGATATTAATATCTTTAATTTATCAATGGGTGAGATTTAGTTCGATGAATCAATAAGCCCGATAAGTTGGGAAATGATATCACTTATAGTGTGTGTTGTTGATTATAGAAGAAACTATGTCCTAGAGATACCAGGTTGATAATGTCCCCAAGAGGAGCTCATAAGAATTGTCATGTTAAACCCTGCAGGTGGACTTAGTCCGACATGACGATAAGGTTGAGTGGTACTACTCTTGGACTAAGATATTAATTAAATGAGTTGTCAGTAACTCACTTAATTAGTGGGCATTCGATATCTTAAACACAGGGAGACTAACACACTCATAATAAGAAGGAGCCCAAAAATGTAATTTGGGATTGGTGCGGTAGTTCAATAATAGTTCTTTAGTGGAATGAATTATTATTGATAAAATTAAGTTGTGTGTTCGGGGCGAACACGGGATGCTTAATTTTATCGGGAGACCAAAACCAATTCTTCCTCTCGGTCCCTATCATAGCCTCTTATTTATAGAGTACTATACCCACCTACACCCACCTTCTATACCCACCTAAAGGGGGCCGGCCAAGCTAGCTTGGGAATCAAGCTAGGGCCGGCCTAAGCATGGTTAAGGGTGGCCGGCCCTAGCTTGAACCCAAGCTAGAGGGGGCCGACCATATTAAATTAAAAAGAATTTTAATTTTAATTTTTATTATGTGGAAGATATAATTTATTAAAGAGAATTAAAATTAAAACATCTCTTTTAAAAGGGATCTACAAAAGATTAAAGAAAGAGATTAGATCTCTTTCCTTATTTGTAGATTGGAGAGATATTTTATTTTCTCTTTAAAAATTATTCACATGTTGAAAAATTAAAATTATAGAAATTTCTTTTTATCAACTATGAAGAGATTTTTGAAGAGAAATTTTATTTTAAAAATTTCCGGAAACAAATTAGGAAGTTTTAATTTGTTGATTAAAACTTGTCTAATTTATTTCTTCATGATGTGGCCGGCCATTATGTTTTTAATTGGGAAATTTTATTTTTATTTTCTCAATTAAATCATGTCAAGGAAATTAAGGAAATTTTATTGTAATTAAATTTCATAATTTGCCAAGGCCAAGGAATATAAAAGAAGGGGTGGGGGTGCCTTCATGGAACAACCTCTATTATTTCTCTTCCACTTTTCCTTAGTGTTGTGGCCGGTCATCATCCTCTCCCTCTCTTTCTCTTGTGGTGGCCGAATCCTTCATCTCCCTTGGAGCTCTTGTGGTGGCCGGATACTACTTGGAGAAGAAGAAGAAGAAGGAGAGAAAGCTTGCATCTCTTAGAGCTTGGTTGGTGTTTTGTTCTTCATCCTTGGTTAAGCTTCCTTGTTGTGGCCGAACTTAGCTAGGAGGAGAAGAAGGTGGTTGGTGGTTTCTCATCTCGGAAGATCGTTGCCCACACAACGTCCGAGGTTAGAAGAGGAATACGGTAGAAGATCAAGAGGTCTTTCTAGAAGGTATAACTAGTAATTTTTCCTTTCCGCATCATACTAGTTATTTATGGAAATAATACCAAATACAAGAGGCTTACGATTCTAGTATTTCGAATATGTTTTTCGATATTGTGTTCTTTTATTTTATTTTTCCTTGTGATTTGATTGTTCTTTTCGATTAACCTAAAGTTATTTTAGGAAATTAAATATTAGCTTTCCATAAAAGGTTTTGTCTAGTCGGTGGTGGTATCTCCCATATCCAAGAAGGTCATGTGCCTCGCCACGTCAGTACTGGGAACCAATTATGGAAATTAATATTTAATGGAATTAATAACTTAAGGTGATTTGGGTCGAACGTGTTAAGTTCCGCAGGAGATCCAAGTCAAAACCTAAAAGAACAAATAGATTAAGTTTTGGATCAAACGTGTTAAGTTCCGCAGGCGATCCAAAATTTAATTTAAAAGAACACATGGTAGCTAGGAAAAGGTTCAGACCTTTGTACAAAATTTTTGTACAGTGGAACCTCTAGGTTTTCCGAGTAGCAACCAACAGTGCCGGCGCTGTTCTATGCAGTCGTCGCGCCATGGTGATCCTAGATTGCCCCGACTCCCCAGTCCCGGCGAAGATTGCTGATGGCCATTGTCAACAACTCATGAGCCTTCATCCGGTTGTGAGCCACCTTCTCTGTGGATTTTTTTGTGAGTTCCAACTAGAGCTTCAAAGGGTATGAGCAGCGGAGTATCCTGCTACCAACTATCATTGGAGGTAACCACTCATTACTAATAAATGCTTTTGGTGTAAAGCTAAGGTTGATGATGATTTTGGGGCATTAGGTTGGTTGGGCAGCAATTTCTCTTAGTGTTGACCACTGTTATCGACAGGAGGATGTTTCGGTCGTGAGGCAATAGTAGAGTCCTCAGATTTGGGAGGGACAGTGATTTCATCTGTGCTGGCAGAGAGTTATACCAGCTATAAGTCATTGGCGGAGCCATCAATTCCGGTGAGTGGTTAGCATTGATAAATGTGTAGTTTAATCTATTGGATTATGGACTTAGTTTATGTGAGTATTTAAGCTTGGAATTAATTAGTCTAGAGGATGAATGATTTAGTCATGGATTAGTTTATTTGAATTGAGCTACAGATTTAGTTATGGAATGATAAGAGTTTATGGATTCTTGATCAGTTTGATGCAAAGGTGGCTATTTAGTTCATGATGGATTTAGCTAACTAGTTCCTACTTGATTTGTTACATTATGCGTATTGTGATCACAAGACTTGGATTTCGGGACAAGCGTCTCGACATGGGAATACTGGACTTTAACGCGAGACGAGTATCTCGACGTCGTATTTGGACCAGATTGAACTTTCCTATTGGAGGCGGGTACCTTGACTTATCTTTGATTAAGTCTTGTTGATATATTTAGTAGGTTATAGCCTTTGGTAATAATTATGTTCGTTCTTGTTTAGATATGTCACTACCGGATACCTGTTACATGCTTGTTTGCTCACCTGTTATGCATGTTGTGTTAGTACTCACATGATTATTTATATGCTCATAGTGTTAGCTAGAGCCCTAGAGCCAATCATTTGATGTTTGTATTTTGGACTTGTTGTATCATATTCTATATAAATAAAGGCATTTGGTTTTTGGTTATTATACTTACTTGTATTGGTGCCAAATAAACTAAGTATAATAACGTCCTTGAGTAGACGGTTCTCACCTATATCAATCGGTTAGTTGAACCGATAGTGAGATGATATAGGGAACACTACTCTTAATCATTCCTAGTCGAGTATTAACATTCAGGGACAATGTTAATGCAATAAGACTAGCATGTAGGTCAACTCGATGACTTGATCTCACAAGTCATGGATATAGAGATATCAAGTTGACACATGGGTATGTATTGGAGAATGTATACTGAATAACCCGCCATGAGAAAGTATCATGGATCGTTATATGAGTGTCATATACTTTCTCATGTGGCTATTAGTATGACTACTAGTCCTAGACCTGAAGTCACCATGGTTCCCTACATAAGGAGTTATGTACTTTGGTTTCGTCAAACGTCACCCGTAACTGGGTGGACTATAAAGGCGATTACTGGGTATATAACAAATTATGCAGAGGGATGTGAGTGATGTAGATGGGATCTATCCCTCCTATATGACGGGAGAGACATCGGTATTCTTGATAGAGTGAGACCACGAAGTGCATGGCCATGCCCAAATGAGTCAATATGAGATATTGAGCTCATTTGATTTAGTGAGTCTACTTGGAGTTCGAGATTTAGATTGATTAGAGGATGACACGGTCTATGCCTCACATTGATCAATCTAGATGTCTTGGATAGAAGGACACTTGTCATATATTGTGAGGAGTCACAATTAGTAGTCACAAGGTGATGTTGGATCTCAACATTCTTGTAACTTGGGTAGTAATGATGTGTTGCTAGATACCGCTCATTACTTATGCTCCTAAATGGGTTTAGGGCCATTGTCAACGTTACAAGAACCTATAGGGTCACACACTAAGGACAATTAGATGGAGATTAGGTTCATATTATGAACCAAGAGGATTAAATTCATTTGATGAATAAAATTGGATTAAGAGTAATCCTAATTGGGCTAACTTGAGTTGGACTCAAGTTGATTCATGTATTCAATGAGTTTAATTTAGATTATGACTCATTAGATCAACTTAATTTAATGAATTAGATTCATTATATTAAGTTGGCTTGAATCAAATGGTTAGATTAGATCAACCATGGAAGAGATTTGGTCAAGTTTGACTTGACTTGAGAGGAAGATAAAAGTCAAGTTTGACTTGACTTTATGCCACCTCATTGGTAAGTTGGCATTGATGTCGACTAATGATGTTATTCCACATTATCATGGGGTGCCACCTCATGGAAGTTACAAAGCCATTCTCTTTAATGGCTTCACATCAATTGCACTTAATGCAAAATTTGGGATTTACACTTGGGAAGTGGCCGGCCACTTTTGAATGTGAAGAGAATTCATTTTTCTCATTCAAGTGCATTTGACATCTTCTTCCTCTTGGAGCCCTTTCCTCTCCCTCTCCTCTTCTCTTGGCCGAACAAGACAAGGTGCTAGCACACCTTTGTTTGGTCCTCTCCATCAAGGATTGTTCGTGTGGATACTTCTATAGGACCGTACGCTTGACGGTCTAGAGATCCGGCACCTTGGACGAGCGAGATTCGCGAAGGGCATGCTTCAAAGGTATAACCTTTTCTTCATGTAGATCTAGAAGTAGATCTTGGTAGAAACTCGTATTCGTAGTTTTTGAAATTTTTCTTTGCACGGATCCGTTGGCTTTGAGGCTTTCGGGGTATCCGCAACACGAAAACGCGGTTTTCGCGGCCCGAAAAATCCAACAGTGGTATCAGAGCCACGTGCGAAGGCGTGTACGAGTTTGTTTTTGTTTTTTATGAAAAATAGCTTCTGTGATTTTCTGTAAATTTAGGTTTTTTATAGTTTTTCTGGGTAATTTTCTCGTAGAAGCGAAGCACAAATGTTTCGGCACTTGTAGGCTTTCGCTACCGGGAAGATTTTTCCAAAATGGCTTGGTTTCGCCCCAAATCTTTTTGGGACAGCGGGCTAAGGCACTGTTAGATCGCAATGGAACCCTCGCGATGGTTAGATCGCAGGTAGGGGCGCTGCCCCTGGCCCCGCAAGGGGATTCGTTCCGCGATTGCGCCCGAAAACCGCTAAACGGAACCGCCGGGAAATTGTACTCGTAAAAATTGTAAAAATTATAGAAAAATTACAAAAAATTATAGAAATATATAATTTTGAATTATATATTATTTTTGTGATAGTCATGGCCCAAAGACCCAATTCGATTGGATAATTCGTGTTGTAATTCATAATACGACCTGTGTGTCGTGATGTGATGTGCGTGTTGTATTTTATTTTTTTTTGCGACCTGCGCGTCGTGCCTTTCTCTTTCATTCTTGTTGTAAATTAGATTTAGACTCGAATGTAACTCGAGTTTCAAAATGTAATGTAAATTTTGAGGCGGTGGAAGGTCCACTCGAGACGGAGTTACGAGGAGGGCGCGAGCAACACGGGGTGGTCAACGGAAGGAGCTTGAGAAGCTGTTGACCTTAGGTTGACCATCCGATCTTCTCATTGGCTTGAGAAGATCGTAGTAGGGCCATGATATAATCACAGAATTATTTAATTAATTGCTTTTGTGTGTATGTGATGCATGCTAGTTAATTAAGTAATTAATTAGTGCCTAACGATTAGATTAGATCTAAGTCGTGCACATGATGCACCCTTCGATTAGATTAGATCTATCGAGTATATGATACGCATCATCGTTTAGATTAGATCTAAATCGCGTCAACTCGTAATGTCTACCATGCCGTGATACATACCACTACCTCGATCGCATGTTGTTGTTGAATCTGCCAAAGCAGAGCAACACATACTATCTTGGTAGGGTACGGAGGGACAATTTTGGTCCCGCCTATCAACGCATGGGTGAGTACAACTCAATTAGATTGAGTAACTAGTGAACTCAATTGGATAGAGTTTAACTATAGGCATTATCCAATGATTGGTAGATAGGTCAAAATCACGTTTATATTAACTCTTGGGCGTATTAGCCAAAGCTAACTCGAGTTTTAATATAAATGCGGATTTTGATCCTATAAACAAGAGTTGCATAGAGATGTAATTGGTAATCGTTACCTACCGATCATACTAAGTCTTGGGCGTATTAGCCAAAGCTAACTCAAGGGTTAGTATGATGTGGATCTTGTCCCACATGAATTATAGAATTCAGTGGGAGCATCATTTAGTTAAAGGCCTAATTAAATGATTAAGAATATGATATTTATTTCTGCATTTATTTCTGTTGTAGATTACCATGACGTCGAATACGAACACATTCTCCCTGCGATCTGTCCTCAAGAAGGACAAGCTCAACGGAGCAAACTTCCTGGACTGGTACAGGAACCTGAGAATAGTTCTCACTCAGGAACGTAAACTGTACGTTCTGGAGCAGCCCATTCCTGAGGCTCCTCCTGCCAATGCCCCGCGAGCTGACAAAGATGCTTACAAGAAGCATCAAGATGACGCATTAGATGTGTCCTGTCTAATGCTCGTGACCATGAACTCTGAGCTTCAGAAGCAACACGAGTTAATGGGCGCTTATGATATGGTTGAACATCTTCGTCAACTGTATCAAGGTAAAGCGAGGCATGAGAGATTTGAGATCTCAAGGGCACTGTTTCAGTGCAAGATGTCAGATGGGGCTCCTGTAGGCCCATATGTACTCAAAATGATTGGGTACATAGAGAACCTACAAAGGTTGGGGTTCCCACTTGGCCAAGAGCTAGCCACTGACTTGATCTTGCAATCCTTGCTGGATAGCTACAGTCAATTCGTTCTAAACTACAATATGAACGACATTGACAAGCCACTGCCCGAGCTGCTTAGTATGTTGCGAACTGCTGAGTTGAACCTTAAGAAGGCTAAGCCCAACACTGTTCTGATGGTTCAGAAACATAAGGGCATGGGCAAGCCTAAAGGCAAGGGAAAGTCCCAAGCCAAGGGCAAAGGCAAGGCACTGAAGCCTAAAGGAGTGGTCGCCAAGGATGCTACCTGCTTCCACTGTCGTCAAACCGGGCACTGGAAGAGGAACTGCAAGGTATACTTGGAGGATCTTAAGAAGAAGCGAAGTGAGACTTTCACTCCAGGTATATATGTTATAGAAGTCAATCTATCTATTTCTACATCATGGGTATTAGATACTGGATGTGCTTCTCACATTTGTACTGATGTGCAGGCGCTGAGAAATAGCAGGGCATTGACAAAGGGCGAGGTGGACCTACGAGTGGGCAATGGAGCACGGGTTGCTGCTGTTGCTGTAGGGACTTACTTTCTATCTCTGCCCTCTAGGCTTGTACTAGAGTTAGTCGATAGTTGTTATGTGCCTGCATTAACTAAGAACATTATATCAGTTTCTTGTTTGGAGAATAAAGGTTTCTCGTTTACAATAAAGAACAAATATTGTTCCGTCTATTTAAACGATATGTTCTATTGTAGTGCACCTGTGATAAACGGACTCTATATTCTAGACCTTGAGAGCCCTATCTATAACATAAATACCAAGAGGTTCAAGTCAAATGACCTGAACCAAACCTACCTCTAGCACTGTCGCTTAGGTCATATAAATGACAAGAGCTTATCCCAGCTCCATAAGGATGGTTTGCTGGACTCATTTGATTTTGAATCATATGAGATATGCGAGTCATGCCTACGAGGCAAGATGACCAAGACTCCCTTTAGTGGGCACAGCGAGAGAGCGACTGATTTGTTAGGACTTATACATAGTGATGTATGTGGCCCTTTCAATGTCGCTGCTAGAGGTGGTTATAGGTACTTCATCACATTTACTGATGACTTCAGTAGATATGGTTATGTGTACTTGATGACACATAAGTCTGAATCCTTTGAAAAGTTCAAAGAATTCAAGAATGAAGTACAGAACCAGCTTGGCAAGAGTATTAAGATACTTCGATCCGATCGAGGTGGAGAATACCTTAGCTATGAGTTCCGTGACAATCTAGCTGAGTGTGGGATTCTATCCCAACTCACTCCTCCTGGAACACCACAGTGGAATGGTGTATCCAAAATGAGAAATCGTACCTTATTAGATATGGTACGATCTATGATGAGTCATACAGATCTTCCGACATACCTTTGGGGCTATGCTTTAGACACGGCAGCTTTTATACTCAACCGAGTTCCATCCAAGGCCGTGATAAAGACACCATATAGGATATGGACTGGGAGAGATGCCCAAGTGTCTTTCATAAGGATTTGGGGTTGTGAGGCTTACGTTCGACGTCAAGTCCAGACAAATTAAGACCCAAATCTGACAAGTGCTATTTCATTGGATATCCCAAGGAAACTAAGGGATATTACTTCTACATTCCCAGTTAGCACAAGGTAGTTGTGGAAAAGACTGGGGTCTTTCTAGAAAGAGACTTTATTTCTAGAAAGACTAGTGGGAGCACGTTCGATCTTGAAGAAGTTCAAGAAGCGAACAATAGTACTGATGCCTCGATGGAAATTGAACTAGAACCACAAAGTGTTGTGCATGATGTGGTTCCATAAGGAGTTGAGGAACAACAACCAGTTCAAGTAGACATACCTCTTCGCAGGTCTGATAGTGTACGTCGTCAGCCTGAGAGATACTCATTTCTCTTGTCTGACCATGATGACATTGTGCTCATAGAGGATGAGCCTACCACCTATCAAGAAGCTGTGATGAGACCAGATTTCGGGAAATGGCTAGAGGCCATGAGATCCGAAATGGAATCCATGTACACCAACCAAGTATTGACTTTGGTTGATCCACCTGAAGGGGTAAAACCTATTGGGTGTAAGTGGGTCTTTAAGAGAAAGACTGACATGGATGGACTTATCTATAAGGGTCGCTTGGTAGCTAAAGGTTTCAAGCAGATTCATGGTACTGACTATGATGAAACCTTTTCTCCAGTAGCGATGTTTAAGTCCATTCGGATCATGCTTGCTATTGCAGCCTACCATGACTATGAGATATGGCAGATGGATGTAAAAACCGCGTTTCTGAATGGAAACCTACTCGAGGATGTGTACATAACACAACCTGAGGGTTTTGTAGATCCACAGCATACTAGCAGAGTATGCAAGCTGCATAGGTTCATTTATGGACTAAAGCAAGCTTCTCGGAGCTGGAATCTTCGATTCGATGATGCAATCAAACAGTTTGGTTTCATCAAGAATGAAGATGAACCTTGTGTCTACAAGAAGGTTGTAGGGGACATAGTTGTCTTCCTTATATTGTATGTGGATGACATACTACTCATTGGGAAGGACATCCTTTTGCTTCAGTCTGTCAAGACCTGGCTAGGGAGTTGCTTCTCAATGAAGGACTTAGGTGAGGCATCCCGGATTTTAGGGATACAGATCTATAGAGATAGATCTAAGAGATTGCTTGGCCTAAGTCAGAGTACATATATTGACAAGGTACTCCTTCGGTTTGCCATGCAAAACTCTAAGAAGAGATTTCTGCCGATGTCACATGGCGTGAGTCTTTCGAAGACTCAGGGTCCCTCTTTTAGAGAGGAGAGAGACCGCATGGATCAAATCCCTTATGCTTCAGCCATAGGATCTATCATGTACGCCATGCTATGTACTCGACCTGATGTCTCGTATGCTTTGAGAATGACGAGCAGATACCAGTCAGATCCAGGTGAAAGTCACTGGATAGCGGTCAAGAATATTCTTAAGTACTTAAGTAGGACTAAAGAATATTTCTTGATATATGGAGGCAATGATGAGCTAGCTGTAAAGGGTTACAGTGATGCTAGCTTCTAGACCGACCAGGATAACTATAGATCACAGTCGGGGTTCGTGTTTTGCATTAATGGTGGTGCTGTGAGCTGGAAGAGTTCGAAGCAAGACACAGTACCGAGTATATTGCTGCATCAGAGGCAGCAAAGGAGGAAGTTTGGATTCGCAAGTTCATCACTGAACTTGGGGTGGTTCCTAGCATTGCTGACCCTATTGAGCTCTATTATGACAACAATGGAATTATAGCACAGGCGAAGGAACCTCGCTCACACCAGCGGACCAAACACATACTACGGCGCTTCCATCTCATTCGAGAGATCATCGAGAGAGGAGATGTGAAGATTTGCAGAGTACCTACAGAGGCTAACATCGCAGATCCCTTGACCAAGGCTTTGGCATAGAGGAAGCATGATGGTCACACTAGGTCATTTGGGCTTAGAGCCTACACTGATTGGCACTAGTGCTAGTGGGAGATTGTTAGCTAGAGCCCTAGAGCCAATCATTTGATGATTATATTTTGGACTTGTTGCATCATATTCTATATAAATAAAGGCATTTGGTTTTTTGTTATTATACTTACTTGTATTAGTGCCAAATAAACTAAGTATAATAACGTCCTTGAGTAGACGGTTCTCACCTATATCAATCGGTTAGTTGAACCGATAGTGAGATGATATAGGGAACACTACTCTTAATCATTCCTAGTCGAGTATTAACATTCAAGGACAATGTTAATGCAATAAGACTAGCATGTAGGTCAACTCGATGACTTGATCTCACAAGTCATGGATATAGAGATATCAAGTTGACACATGGGTATGCATTGGAGAATGTATACTGAATGACCTGCCATGAGAAAGTATCATGGATCGTTATATGAGTGTCATATACTTTCTCATGTGGCTATTAGTATGACTACTAGTCCTAGACCTGAAGTCACCATGGTTCCCTACATAAGGAGTTATGTACTTTGGTTTCGTCAAACGTCACCCATAACTGGGTGGACTATAAAGGCGATTACTGGGTATATAACAAATTATGCAGAGGGATGTGAGTGATGTAGATGGGATCTATCCCTCCTATATGACGGGAGAGACATCGGTATTCTTGATAGAGTGAGACCACGAAGTGCATGGTCATGCCCAAATGAGTCAATATGAGATATTGAGCTCATTTGATTTAGTGAGTCTACTTGGAGTTCGAGATTTAGATTGATTAAAGGATGACACGGTCTATGCCTCACATTGATCAATCTAGATGTCTTGGATAGAAGGACACTTGTCATATATTGTGAGGAGTCACAATTAGTAGTCACAAGGTGATGTTGGATCTCAACATTCTTGTAACTTGGGTAGTAATGATGTGTTGCTAGATACCGCTCATTACTTATGCTCCTAAATGGGTTTAGGGCCATTGTCAACGTTACAAGAACCTATAGGGTCACACACTAAGGACAATTAAATGGAGATTAGGTTCATATTATGAACCAAGAGGATTAGATTCATTTTATGAATCAAATTGGATTAAGAGTAATCCTAATTGGGCTAACTTGAGTTGGACTCAAGTTGATTCATGTATTCAATGAGTTTAATTTAGATTATGACTCATTAGATCAACTTAATTTAATGAATTAGATTCATTATATTAAGTTGGCTTGAATCAAATGGTTAGATTAGATCAACCATGGAAGAGATTTGGTCAAGTTTGACTTGACTTGAGAGGAAGATAAAAGTCAAGTTTGACTTGACTTTATGCCACCTCATTGGTAAGTTGGCATTGATGTGGACTAATGGTGTTATTCCACATCATCATGGGGTGCCACCTCATGGAAGTTACAAAGTCATTCTCTTTAATGGCTTCACATCAATTGCACTTAATGCAAAATTTGGGGGTTACACTTGGGAAGTGGCCAGCCACTTTTGAATGTGAAGAGAATTCATTTTTCTCATTCAAGTGCATTTGACATCTTCTTCCTCTTGGAGCTCTTTCCTCTCCCTCTCCTCCTCTCTTGGCCGAACAAGACAAGGTGCTAGCACACCTTTGTTTGGTCCTCTCCATCAAGGATTGTTCGTGTGGATACTTCTAGAGGACCGTACGCTTGACGGTCTAGAGATCTGGCACCTTGGACGAGCGGGATTCACGAAGGGCGCGCTTCAAAGGTATAACCTTTTCTTCATGTAGATCTAGAAGTAGATCTCGGTAGAAACTCGTATTCATAATTTTTGAAATTTTTCTTTGCACGGATCCGTTGGCTTTGGGGCTTTCGGGGTTTCCGCGACGCGAAAATGCGATTTTCGCGGCCCGAAAAACCCAACACATAGAGGTAGTGACATACCATGCCTTATTGTGCTCAGGACCTAGGTTTTTGATACCTTATCTGATCTGTGAACCTTTGATTTGGTTCATTGTCATATGGTACATATTTTATATTTATATATGGATATTGCTATGTTGTTCAGGATATTGCCATGTCTAGTGTCATGCATCATCTCGCATGATTACATGCTGTGCGATAGTCTGCTCCATTATTGTCGAGCACATTGCCAGTTACATGTATCTATACACACCACCACTCATGGGTTAATTGTAGATCAGACAGGTGTGTGGCAGTTCTGCTATTTGGCTCCGTTGGTCTGGTGACTCAGCGTGGTAGCCGGCAGACAGTTTCGCTCTGTTTGGCTCCGCTGGTTTAGTGTAGCAGCGTGGTAGCTGGCAGGCAGTTGGACTTTGTTTGGCTCCGTTGGTCCGCTCATGGGTAGTGTGACGCAGCGTGATAGCCGGCAGAGATTCCTCCCCGTCATCTTGTACCGGGAGATGACAGCATTGCTCTCCCCCATTTATGATTTTGGGTAGGAGGATAGGTGTACTTCGACAGCATCCCGTCCACCCAGTCACTCATCAGGAGCAGTGACGGTAGAGTGCACGGTTGTCACAGCCCTACTCACTCGGTTTCACGATTGTGTGTGAGATGGCTGACTGGCGTCAGGGGTGACCATGTCATTGGCATCATATGCATTTATGCATTTACTGATTGTGTTTGTTGCACTTATATGCTGCATTTGGGTGGATGCATATGTTTGACATGCATACAGTATTTATGACATTTCGGTCTAACGACCTGACTATTCTGATAGGAGGCCCTGGTGAGTACAGTTCTCTTCAGTCTATTCTATTATGCATTTCCAGCTTTTGTTCCGGAGACTGTACTCCATAGTTATTACTGTCTGTAAGCTAATAGCTTACTATACATGTCAACTGGTATCTGTTCAGTTGTTGAACTCACCCCCGTGGACACTATTTTTTTTCAGGTACCAGGTCATTATGGAGTCGCTTGGAGTATCCTGCCTGCTGGTCCCCACGTCACATCAGAAGACATGCCTCCACCTTTTTGTTTATTTTATCTTGGTATATGATATGTGTGTATTTGGCTTTGTGTGTTTCGATTTTGTTCTGGAGTATTGTGTTGTTGTGTGGTGTAAGCCTAGCAGGCTAGCAGTGTTTTGTTTTGTTTTGTATGGGCTTGTCTTTATGTTTTTCCGCTGTGTTGGTTTTGATTTCAGCTGAGTGAGCTGATAAAAATATATATAAGTATGTGGTTGTTGTTATATTTGTCCAGCCGTGTAGGCTGAGATTATTAACTGCATGGTTGTGTATATATTCCAGCCGCATGTGGCTGATGTATATTGTGTCTGTAGAAATGCTTCAGATTGTCAGCCGTACAAGGGAAGTGCTGCCAAAATTTTCTTGGGACTGGCAGGATATTACAGACCTTTCGTCGAGAGTTTCTTCCATCTTGCTATGCCACTGACACGCCTAACCGGGAAAGGCGTGAAGTTCACTTGTACAGACGACTGTGAGATTAGCTTTCAAAAGCTGAAGCAGAGATTAGTGTCGGCTCCAGTTTTGGTTTTACCTTCTAGAGAGGACGGATTTGTACTCTACACCGACGCTTCTCTTTAGGGTTTGGGCACTGTTTTGATGCAGCACGGTGGGGTAGTCTTTTATGCTTTTCGACAGTTGAAGGAGCATGAGAAGAACTACCTAGTTCATGATCTGGAGTTAGCCGCCATCATCTTTGCTTTGAAGATTTGGCGACATTGTCTGTACGACATTACCTTTGAGATTCTCACTGATCATAAGAGTCTCAAATATATTTTCACCCAGAAGGAACTTAATCTCCGACAGAGGAGATGGATGGAGTTCCTGAAAGATTATGATTGTACCATTAGCTATCACCCGGGGAAAGCTAATGTGGTTGCCGATGCACTCAGCAGAAAGTCCAGAGGGACTTTGGCTTGCCACCGAGTTTCAGTTACAGACTTGGTTCAGGGTTTCTCCAAATTGGGCCTTCAGGAGCAGAGACAGATAGAGCAGGGTTTTCTGATTACCATGGTTGCTCAGTCGTCGATCAGGACGAGGATCCGAGAGGCATAGGCTGGTGATCAGCATTTGCAGTTCGTTTGCAGCTAGATAGCTTCCGGGCAGCAGACCGAGTTCACGCGAGATGAGGAGGGTATTATATACCTCCGAGGCAGATTAGGCATACCTCAGTCTCACCCGGTCTTACATGAGCTACTTCAGGAGGCTCATCGTTCTCGATTTGTGAACCACCCAGGTGGTACCCGTATGTACCGAGATTTGAGGTGGTCCTATTGGTGGAACGGAATGAAGAAAGACATCGCGGAAATTGTAGCTAGATTTCTTGTCTGTCAGCAGGTGAAGGCCGAGCACCAGAGACCTGCAGGATTATTTCAGCGGATTTCTATTCCTGATTGGAAATAGGAACACATTACCATGGACTTTGTGGTGGGTTTGCCGAGGACACGACGAGGCCATGACGCGATTTGGGTAATCGTTGATCGATTAACCAAATCCGCACACTTCTTAGCGATCCGAAAGACTGATTCCCTGGATCGATTGACAGAGCTATATTGCCGGGAGATCATCATATTACATGGTGTCCCTTTGACTATTATTTCAGATAGAGACCTCGATTCACTTCTCGATTCTGACAGAGTCGGCAGTAGACTTTGGGCACTCAGCTCCATTTTAGTACAGCTTTCCATCCGCAGACAGATGGACAGTTAGAGCAGACCATTCAGACTCTAGAGGACTTGCTGAGGTCTTATGTATTGGATTTTGGGAGGCAGTTGGGAGGATCATTTTCCATTGGTAGCGTTCGCCTACAACAAGGGCTTTCATTCGGCTATCCTGATGGCACCGTTTGAAGCGTTGTATGGTAGGCCTTGTCGGACACCCACCCTCTGGGATGAGGTTGGGGAGACCCAGTTGTTGGGACCTCATAAATCTCAGCATAAGGCAGAGTTGGTCCGTACTATCAGACGGAGGATGTCAGAGATGCAAGACCGCCTGAAGAGTTATGCTGACCAGAGACACAGACCCCTGGAGTTCTCTACAGGCAACCATGTATTTCTGCAAGTTTCACCCACGAAAGGGGTGAAGAGATTTGGCCTCAAAGGTAAGCTAGCTCCGCGATACATTGGCCCTTTCCAGATCTGGGAGAGGATTGGAGCAGTAGCTTACCGGCTGGCACTACCACCATCCCTGGCAGGCGTACACGATGTATTCCACATATCTATGCTGAGGAGATACGTACCCGACCCGATACATGTGCTAACAGATATCGTAGTTCCTATTCAGCCTGACGTTACCTACGAGGAGGTTCCGGTATGGATGCTAGACCGGAAAGAGCGTCAGTTGAGGAACAAGACTATCCGACTAGTTAAAGTCGGATGGCATCATCATTCGGACGAGGAGGCTACCTGGGAGCTCGAGGATACTATGCGAGCTCGATACCCCCATCTTTTCACTTGAGGTATGGGATTTAATTTACCGTTCAACATTTATACTCTTTACCTAATGTTAGTATTTGCTGATGGTAGATAACGAAATTTGGGGTACCAAATTTTTATTAGTGGGGGAGAATGTAAAATATCAAAAAATGGTGAATAACGATATGGGAATTTTTTGAAATTTTTCGGAGCTCGTATGACTCAAGTTACGGAGATAAAAAACGGGGCCCGGGAAAGCCTGTTTGGGCTACCCCATTTAAGTGATGAATTTTTAATTTTCTTATTATTTTTTTTCTTTTTCTCCCCCCCCCCCCCCACCACCACGTGCCGAGTCGTTCCCCCAAAACCATCGACGTCGATTCCCCTTCTCCTCCTACTATTCCCGATCTTTCCTCCCTCACTCACTTGCAACGCCGGCAAAGCTCCTGCTTCCCCAAGTGCCAGCGACGGTCTGCCACCGCCGATTTCCTCCTCCCTGAGTTTGCGATACCGCCGACCGCCTCTTCTATGCCGGCCACCAGGTCCGACCTAGCGCTGACCCTTCTTCTCAGCCCTAGCGCCTACGGCCACGATCCGATCTCTCTCTGGCAGCCATTGCTTTGCATTTATTTGCCCTAGCGCTGCTGCCCTCTCTGGACACTGTTTTATTTTTCCCGACAACTGCTTCTCCCCGACGACGCCACAAACCGCAGACGCCTTCTCTATTATCTTCGCTGTTGAGATTGGGAACACGCTGACATAGTTCCTCCTCAGCCCTAGATCTTCCGTCGACGCCTTCTCTTAGGCGACACCTGAGCACTGCCTCCGTCCTTGTGCCCTAGCGGTGATTGAAGAGGTAAGGGAGACTATTTTGTTGCTGGATTGTAGTGGTGAATGGATTTCTAGGCTGATTTGTGAGTTTCTTTTGATCCAGGCAGTGAGGAGGGTTTTCCAGCAGCCACCCATTTTCCGGCAGCCACCTTCTAGCGGTGAATAGCCCTATTGGGCAGCAACTCTTTGATTCCAGCAGCGAGAACAACTGTGAATTGAGGTAAGAAGTTTGATATCAAATTGGTAGTGATGCGAGTTTAATTTATAGTTGGAGGTTGTGGTTGTTTGTTTACCAACCTTTGTAGCTTGACCAACATTGTTCAGTGGTGATCCACAGCACCGGTCATTCTGTTTTGGCCAGGGAAACCCTTTGACCGTGAGCCATCAGCGACCATCCTGTATTTGGGTGAGTTCTTATGAATTGATTTAGATTAGGTTGTTGTGATGGATTATGCTTCTTGCAAGTTCTAATTCGTATGGATTAGTTTAAGTCGATTGAGGAGTTAGATGATCCAATTAGAGTTTATAATTGGATCTGGATTTATGTTAGCATCTCGAGGATTTGATTTAGCTAATTAATTTATATGTAATTAACTAAATCTGTATATCATGTATTACAGGACTCTGATTCGAGATGAGCATCTCGACGTTGGATTTGACTGGATTGGACCTGCTATTTGAGGCGGGTACCTTGACTTATCTTTGATAATGTCATGTTGAAATGTTTAGTAGGTTATAACCTTTAGTAATGATTATGCTCGTCTTTGCTTCGATTGGTCACTACCCGATACCTGCTACATGCTTGTTTTGTTTACTTATTATACACTGCATGTTAGCACCTACCTAATTATACATGCTTATAGAGGTAGTGATACAACCATGTGTTTATTATGTTCAAGATCTAGATTTTTGATACCTTATCTGATCTGTATACCTTTGATTTGGTTCATTGTCCTGTGGTACACATTTTATATTTATATATGGATATTGCTATGCTGTTCAGGATATTGCCATGTTTAGTGTCATGCATCATCTCGCATGATTGCATGTTGTGCGATAGTCTCCTCCATTATTGTCGAGCACATCGCTAGTTACATGTATCTGCACACATCACCACTCATAGGTTAGTGGTATATCAGATAGGTGTGTGGCAGTTCTACTGTTTGGCTCCGTTGGTCTGGTGACTCAGCGTCGTAGCCGGTAGACAGTTCTGCTATGTTTGGGTCCACTGGTTTAGTGTAGCAGCGTGATAGCCGGCAGACGGTAGGACTTTGTTTGGCTCCGTTGGTCCGCTCATGGGTAGTGTGACGCAGCGTGGTAGCCGGCAGAGATTCCTCCCCGTCATCGTGTACCGAGAGATGAGAGCATTATGCTCCCCCATTTATGATTTAGGGTAGGAGGATAGGTGTACTCCGACAGCATCCCGTCCACTCGGTCACTCATCAGGAGCAGTGACGGCAAATTGCACGGTTGTCATAGCCCTACCCACTCAGTCTCACCATCGTGTGTGAGATGGCTGACTGGCGTCAGGGGTGACCATATCATTGACATCATATGCATTTATGCATTTACTGATTGTGTTTGTTGCATTTATATGTTGCATTTGGATGGATGCATATGTTTGACATGCATACAGAATTTATGATACTCTCGGTCTGACGACCTGACTATTCTGATAGGAGGCCTTGGTGAGTATAGTTCTCTTCAGCCTTTTCTATTGTGCATCTTCCAGCTTTTGTCCAAGAGACTGTACTCCATAGTTTTTACCATTTGTTATAGTTTACTATACATGTCAACTAGGTATCTGTTGAGTTGTTGAACCCACGCCAATGGGCACTATCTTTTTCAGATACCAGGTTGTTTATGGAGTCGCTTGGAGTATCCTGTCTGTCGGTCCCCACGTCACATTAGAAGACCAGTCTCCACATTTTGTTTATTTTTATCTTGGTATATGATATGTGTGTATTTGGCTTTGTGTTTCGGTTTTGTTTCCGGGGTGTTGTGTTGTTGTGTGGTGTAAGCCTAACCGGCTAGCAGTCTTGTATTTTGGTTTGTATTTGGTTTTCTATCATTTTTCGCTGTGTTTGGTTTTTGGTACAGCTGAGTGAGCTGTTAGATTTACATATAACTGTGTGGTTGTGTTTTTATTGTATCAACCGAGTAGGCTGCATATAAACTGCGTGGTTGTGTGGATATTCCAGCCGCCTGTGGTTGAGGAATATTGCGCATGTAGAAAGGATTCAGATTGTCACTCGTACAGGGGAGATGCTCCCGGAATTTCCTCGGTATAGACTCCTCTGGGGCGTGACAATTTAGGGCACTCACTTGGCTACTAAGATTCATAAACTCTAGTATTTAACTTGGAGATCTAGAGTTCGAATCCTTGGGAAGGCAAAAATCCACTGGCCAGGGGTGGAAAGTCCTTGTGAGTAACGGCATGGTCGAAGGGTCGTCGGTTGATGACATAAGGGGTCGCCAGTTGGGCCGCCATTGTGGCCACCCAAGGGACCAAGGTTGGGCCGCCAGTTGGGCCGCTAGTGTGGTCGCCCAAGGGGCCGAAGGGCCGGGTCGTTACAAAAGGTATAACAATTTCAATTGTTAATAATAAAAATCATATCATTTGCTTTTAGTGTAGGGAAAGAGAGCATTACAAAAGCAAGTGTCCTAAGTTGACCAAGAAAAAGGGTCAAATGACACCAAAGGCTAAGGAGAAGCCTAAGGAGGTCGGCCCCATGACAAAGAAGAGCAAGGAACACATTGTGTGTTTCTCGTGCCATCAGAAAGGACATTATCGGAGCTACTGTCTTAAGGGGAAGAAACTGGCCACAGTCAAAGGAGGAAGCTCAAGTCAAGGGGGAGCTCTCAAGAGCAAACCCAAGGTATCATTTGTTGAGGCTATTCCTTTAAGTAATGATAAAAACCATACTAGGAAGAGTTTATATCATTTTAATACTATTTCTCATGAAAATAGGAAGTATGATAGAATTAAAGAAAAACATGTAGCTAATCCGGCTAAAACCACTCAACCTAAAGTTAGAAGGGTAGAAAATAATTTAGGCAATAATTCTAAGGATTCTAGATATTTGCCTAAGAAAAGGAAAAATCAAGGATTTAGTGAAAAATCTAAGGTTGAGGTGTTATGGAAGGAAAATCAAGTCTTGAGGTCAAGACTTGATAAATAGAGAGGACCCTAAAAAAAATCACATTTAAAAAACAAGGGTCCAAGAATAATAATCTAGGGATAATTAGACAAGAATCATCCAATAGTAGGAGGGGTTTGGGATACAAACCTCAAACCAAGAAGGACGCCCATACTTATCATAGGGTTCCATATAGTTATGGAACAAACCCTAAGTCTAGCGGTCAAGTCAAAAATACAAAGAAAGTTATCCCTAGGATTATTTTTGGAAAGACTAATGTGACTAAGACTTCTAAGAAATCAAAGAAAGTCACCAAGAAAGTCACAAGGGAAGCTTTCCCTGGAGTTGACCTAAAGGAAGTAACCAAGGGTTCTAAGAAAGCTAGAAAGGTCATTAGGAAGGTATCTAGGGAAGTTATCCCTAACGAGTACCTAGAGCATCCAAAGAGCATCACTAGGTTTTGGGTTCCAAGGAACATATTCTTTATACCCTAGATGAGTTTAGAGAGTGTCAACTCTAAATGGGAAGGGTGGTTAACCCAACCTTGATAAAGTTGACACTTGGAGGCATTTTCAAGCTTTTTTGTTAACCTTTGAAAATGAAAAGGATTAATTGCTTACTCTTTAGAAGAGTAAAAGGTGTCAAAATTTGAGAAATTGAACTTAATTGTAATTGGCACAACAAATCAAGAGTAAAAGAAATGTCAAATTGGGTTTTGGCATTTTCTTGAGAAAATGAGGGCAAATCTAGGATCAATTTTAGGTTTAGCTAAGGATTAAGGATAATTAGATAGAATATTTAGGTATATTTTAATTATGCTAAATTGTCATGCCTTGTTTGCTCATCATATGCCATGATATCATATTTTACATTCATACTTACTATGAAAAATAAACAAAAAAAACATGTCATGTCATACATATAAAATGTAGTAATAGTATATTTTCTTTTAAAAATTATTTCTTTTGATGTATGCCATAACTCATCATGCATCATTTTAATTTCCTTATAATTATGAACAGTGGCATTAACTAACAAGTAACATCCTAGGTGGATATTCATAATTCCTAAAATGCCTAGATAGATATGCATGATCCCTAATTTAGGACAAAACCAAAATCTACATCTCACAAAGACTATAAGTTGACTTGTATGTGTTTTAGTGCACATTAGATACAAGCGAGATACTAGGATGATAAATAAGACTCAAGATGTTAATTTAATGCATCTATTTGAGTTTTGATTTCATCAAAATACATAGTTATGTGTAATCAAATCATTGGGAAAGTTAATGTACAAGCCATGTGCATTGAGCTCAAAGAACAAGGTTGGAACATGATTTTGAAAATGATTTCAAAATACTTTTGAAAAACCTTGGTGAAGGCTAACTTGTGATAGTAATCATTATTGAAAAGTTGAACACAAACTAGAAGAAAACATTGAAGTTTTCAAAAGTTTTCAAGTTTATGTCAATCTTTGAAAATAGGAAGTATTTTCTTAGAAAACTATTTTTCTATGATAGTATATGCCTTAAATAATATCTACAAGAAGTTTCATGATTTTAGAATTTTATAGAATTTTTAGGACATTTCAAAATTTCGACTGAAATTGGATTTCAGAAATTCAGAAACTCAATCAATCAGTTGATCGATTGGGCAGGCTCAATCGATCAGTTGATCGATTAAGAAGGGAATTGTCGTGAGCTGAAGCCCGCTGAATCGATCAGCTGATCGATTCAACCTCAGCTTGATCGATTTGTTGATCGATTCAAGCAGTTTTTCTATGAACAACACCTCATTGAATCATCAGTGGATTGATTGAGCAAGAGGCAATCGATTGAGTCCCAACCCAATTGATTGAAAAGGCTGATTTTGGTTGGAAAAGTCTGATTTAAACACTTTAAGCCATTTTTAGTCCCTTTAACCGCTCCTAATCCCTTGGAATATATTTATATACATTTAAGGGTAGTTTTCATGATGAAAACAAGGAGAAGTGGTTAAGGACCACTAGATTGAAGTTTAGGATGAGGTTAGTTTCAATATTGAATATTCTAAACCTCAAAACATCAGTTTTTGGGTTTCCTAAAGGTTTAGGGACTCCAAGTCATTGTTGGTGCTATGATAGAAGTCTGGAGCATGTCTTTAGGGGGAGTTACTCTTTAAGGACATGAAAATTAATTTTTCAAACACCTTGGAAGGTGATTAACCTTTATTAGAGTAAATGCTCAAGGTTGAGCATTGAAAAACAATGGCGAATGGATATCTTCATTGTTGAGTTGTGGATGCTCTAGGATGAGCATTATGAAGTGGATTAATGCTCATGGGTGAGAATTGGCTACTATAGAGGGTATGAGACCTTCATTGTTAGAATGATTAATGCTCTTGGATGAGCAGTGTAATGTGGTTTAATGCTCAAGGGTGAGCATTGGATACAGTGAAGGGTATAGGAACTTCAATGAGGTATTGTGAATAATATGTGAGGTTGTGAACATCATTGAGTAACTCTTCAGGGGGAGAGTTTTTTATGTGTACCAATAGGGGGAGAATGTAGGGTTTAAGCATTACTTTAAGAGGAACTTTGCCCTCTATGAAAGGGAGAGAATGAAGGAAACCCTAATTCATAATTTGGCATGAAGAGAAGTTATGTAACGCCCCGCCCCTCCTGCTAAGGCCACGGGGGTTACTTTACCCTACTTAACAACTTATTAACTTATTATAGCGGAAGTCTTACTTGTAAATTTTTGAAGCATAGAATTCATATGACATACCTTACATTATTTCAAAACATATAGGAACTAACATGATAAATGTCATGGAGTTACAATCATAAAAATATCAAACAAGCACAACTCATATATAATGAAAGCAGGTCTTTTCTTCTTTAGCCAGTCACTACCACACACATCCTGCTAGCCCCTCCTGCTACTCCCCTAGTCCATCCAATCTTTGCCCTTATCTGTGGTACAAGAAAGTAAGCTGTGAGCACTCATGGCTCAGTAAGTTCCTTTCCTACTCACAAAATCCGTATATCATGTCAACAATCACAAAGCATATATCAAAGCATAAAGTATCATAGCATATCATACATGATCATCATATATATCATGAGCACAATCATAGATATCATGGCATAATCATGGTATAAACGCAAGGTAGCATGGCATATCATAACATGATCATCATATATATCATGAGCACAATCATAGATATCATGGCATAATCATGGCATAAACACAAGGTAGCATGGCATATCATAACATGATCATCATATAAATCATGACATATTCATAAAGCATATGCAAGGTGAACTTTTAAAACATGCATCATGACTTTTTAAAACGTATAGTATAGATACTTAAACATAATCTCAACATAAGGGGATCCCGGCTTGTACCACGTACATACATGCGCGCGTCCTAGTAGGTCCAAGGTAGCAAGTCTTGAAACCCTACAAGGCATATACTAGGCCCGTTTCTTAGTCCATCGACCTAGGGGCACTTAGGATCCCATCCCCAACGAGGCCCGTTTCATAGTCCATCGACCCCGGGGTGCTTATGGAGCCCACCCTTAGTACAAGCCTTAAAAGTAAAATAGCATGTCATATTTACATAATCCATATCACTCATGTCATATTCATGTCATGAAGAGTGCTCTTGATCCCACTTATAGGGAAGCAACTCTTTTAGGCATAGCTTAAAGCATGAATAATTGAGCACACAGCATATCATGATTTTGAGCACACAGCATATCATGAACACATGCATAATTAAGCATACAACCTTTCATGATCTTAAGCACACAGCATATCATGAACTTGAGCACCTAGCATATCATGAGTTTAGGCACATATCATATCATGAGTTTGAGTACTTAGCATATCATGAGTTTAAGCACACATCATATCATGAACTTGAGCACATAGCATATCATGAAATTTAGCACACAGCATATCATAGACTCGAGCACAAAGCATTTCATGAAATTTAGCACACAGCATATCATAAAAATAAGCACATAGCATATCATGAAACATAGCACACAACATATCATGAATAGGGCCTAACATATATAAATGAACCTCACAACATGTCATACTCTCCACATATCATAAAGCATTGCATGTGAAGTTCATGGAAGAACACAAAATTAGGTCTCTATCCCTAGTGACAAGTGGTGGCCGAAACATATAGAGGTGGTTTCAGGTTATCAAGCAACAAAAGAACATGTAAACCTTAAACATCTATCATTTCTTATGACATAAGAAGCATCTTAAGCATGTTAGGTATAGGTTCCAAGCTTTCTAGGTCTCTTTTCATAACCTGGCCGAAACTTATTAAGCCTCCTTTTGGGTTATTAACAACATATAAGCATGAACAACCTTAACAATTTTCATATCATATTCCATAAGAAACCACTTGAATATATTTGATTTAGGTTCCAAGTTCTCTAAGTCTTCAACCCTAACATGGCCGAAACCCTAGCAATATGTTTCTAGGTTACAAGCAACATGAAAAGGTTAAACTTTATACTAACATATCAATACATATCATGAGAATCACCATAAGTACATTTAGTCTAAGTTCCAAGCTTCTCAAACCTTTTAATCTAATGAGGCCGAATCTTGTAAGCATGGGTATTAAGTTCCTAGTGGCATATTAGCATGAAGACCATAAGAACTTTCCTAGCATTCATTTCAAAGATTAACATGGACCACTTAGTTTAGAAATTTAAGTATCCTAGGTCTTAAAAACAATTGTGGCCGAATACTAAAGAACAAGAATTCAAGTTTCAAGCAACATGTGAACATTAATTTATTTCATATCTCTTCATCAAGTAGAGCATAAGTATCTTAGACTTGATTTAAACCTTCCTAGGGTTCAAGACTTGAAATGGCCGAACCATCATACATAATAAATATTGTTCAACTTAACCTAAGATCATGGCATGTCACATTAGTTTCATATCTTGTCTTATAAGAATCATAGCATGCTTAAATTTTTAGGTTTAAAGCCCTTCTAGGCTCTCAACTCTATCTTGGATGAATATACATGAATATGGAATCAAGTTTAAATTGACTCACAAGTGGGGAAAAACATCAACAACACCACTTATCATTAGGTACATATCATGAAAACAAGGTAGCATGCTTGGTTTAGGTTTAGAGCTCTTCTAACTCTTTTGTTCCTTCTATGCCGAAAATCCAAGTTCATAAATTTATGTTCTAGCCAAACATTCTAGCATGAAAATATTAGTTTATCTCTCCTACCATAAGGTACATAACATAAGCAAAAATCATGAACATATCTTAGTTGGTTTTCAAGGTTCTTTAAACTCTCTCTTTTTTTTTTTCTTTGTTTGGCCGAAACCCTTATGAAATAACCATAGGTTTTTAAGCAATACTTTTCATAACAAACATATAGCTATTGTACCACAGGTGAGGGGAACTTACATCCTTTCGCTTGTGGTTTTTCTTAAGGAGGAAAGTGTTCTAGTTGTTAAGGAAGGGAGAAGTTTCTTCCTCTTGTGCCTCCTTTGATTTCCTTTGCTTGGGGAGGCTAGAACTTGAAGGTTTCTTCTTGAAAATTGGCTTCCTTGGAGAAGAACTTGACTTAGTGCTCGGATCAAGGAGTGGGTGGATCTCCTAGTCTCGGTGAAGAAAGAAAAGAAGGAAGGAGGAGGAAGAATGAGGAAAATGAGAGGTTTACTTCTCATTTTTTTCTATTTATTCATCATGAGAGAAATTTATGTCCTCATTAATTTTCCCTTTAATTCATCAATTATTCTTCTCTTGATTCCCATGAAAAGAATGAGGAGAGGGAAGGGTGAGGAAAACAACTTGCTTCTTCTTATTCCTTCTCTTAATCAAGAGGGAGTAGAGGTGAGCAATTTGGTTTTCTCTTGCTCCTTGTTTTATTTTTTCTTCTCTCCTTTAACTAATATTTTTATTCCTTCCTATGCATATGTTACTTTCTATCCTAGTGGTGACTGATAAGCCCCAATTTTGTCGTGAAATGGGTATCAAAAGAATTAAGTGTCCGAATCCATTCTACACTAATGTAGCATAGAGATAACTCGGGTCGTCTCCCAACGAATGCAGCCAATGCTTAATGTTTTTAGGATTTAATTATTATTTCTCTTGGGGTTTTTGGGTTTTATTGACTTCTTGGATTAAAGAATGAAATAGCAAGACAAGTATGAAACTAAATCTAACGCAATGGAAGAAATCCTATCTATCTATCTATTAATCATGAACCCACAACATATTGTCACATTATGCTATGAATTTCATCATTAACAGATCCAAACAAATTAGAAACTAAACAAGAGTAAAATAAGAACAAAACAAGAACAAAAGATCAATTCAATGGATCAAACCACCATTTGTCAGATGATAGAAGATCTATTCAGATTCATGCAACTGAGCAGATAAGAAACCAACAATACTAAACAAGAACAAAACCTAATCAGATTCAGCCAATTACTGAAACAAGAACTTGAATTCGGATGAACAGTAGATGTAATCGATTCAAGAACAACTTACCAAACACTTCAAATCTAGACGCAGAGATTCAACAAGCATACAACAGAATCAAAGAAAAGAAATAGATCTAAGAATTCAGCTAACTCAAGCAATGTAAATCTACAAAATTAAACGGCACAAATCATAAACTTGAACTAGAAATAGAGCAAAACAAAACTCAGTAATGGAGATTGGGGAAAGTGATGAACCAAAGTGAGCTGGGCATTCCCGAGTACTCACTGAATTGGACGAAGATGTCCGCAGCACACAAATGGCGAATAACCTATCAAATCAAATGGAATGCAGCTAAAACTAGAAATCGATGCAGAAATCAGAGAAGTCAGAAGCAAACACTTCTGATGATTCAACTGGATGCGGAGCTTCAAGAAAGAAAATCGCCGGCTTAAAGATCAGCTTCTCAGCTTCTTCTTCGAACAGAAATCGCGGCAGAAATTGGTGTTCAGATGGTTGAGATGGCATCGCCGGCTGGAAGATGGCTGGTGACCGGAGGAAGGGACTCCCTTGACCTCTCTTGACCGCCGGCGGTGGAATGAATTGAGGGAGAAGATCGCCGGAGCTGATCGCGCTCCCCTGTTCTTGACGCGAGGAGGTACTGTAGAAGTTGACGAACTCCCTGTAGCTTCTCATTTCCCACTTAAATCAGATCTGAAATCTGAGTCAACGGTTGAGATTGCTTCGGAATGATCCAACGGTGGAAGTTGCTCCAAATCCGATCCAAATCTTCAGATCTTGATCACTGGTTGTGATCTACTTCCCCTTGGCTTGGATGGACCAGATTCTTCACGAATGTCTTAGATCTACTCCGATCTTGGATGAACGGCTGAGATTGTTCCAGAGCTGGATCTCCTTATTTAAGCTCAGATTTGAACTCAATCTGAGTTGATCAAACTAGAGTCCTTGCCCTTTGATGCCTACAAAGAATATAACCAAATATTAGCATCAAATACCTCAAATATGATATAATTTGTAATTAAGTCCACAAATGAATGCAATTCATGAAATATGATATAAATGTGGAATTAACACATGAGAAGATCAAATGATATGCTTATATGAATCAAAATATCATTACAAAATGATGGTTATCAAATTCCCCCACACTTATTCTTGCACGTCCCGTGCAAGCAAACAAAACAGAGAAACAACTAAAACAAACATCTCCACAATAATTCCCTAGCAATACCTAGAAGATAATAAAAGGAATTTAACTAAGACCATCTAAAGATCACAAACAATCATGAATTCAATTCAAACAATAATCAGTAGGTATGGTAGTTTCAATCCAATTGAAAAATTGAGCAAATTGCAACCTCACAAGGTATTTACCTATTCTAGCCCTCACACTCAAACATGCATATTAGTGGAGTTCAACTCAATGCAACTCACAACATTTCACTACCATAAGCTTGCTTAATTTCTAATTCTCCACCACCATAAAACATAGCACACATGAATCAAAAGGATTTTTCATCAAGAATTGAAATTGAATTGAAATGGAATCAAAAAGAACAATGAAAGTAAATGAATTAGGCAAAATAAGATAATTCAATGAAAAATTATGGAGATAAGAGTATTGGAGGAATATACTTGATGAGTTGACCAATTTGATGTGTAAAGAGATGAATACCATTTGTTTTTATCAATTCAAAATACCAAGCTAAACTCCCCTTCAATTTGATGACAATCCAAAATTCTTGATACTCTTTCTTCACATTTGATACACTCTTTTGATGTGCCATTTCACAATTATTTTTCACTTCACTGTTTTTCCACTTCATTCCATCACTTGAAATTTAAACAATCTCAATTCAACTTATGAGGAAGAGTTCCCTCCCCCACACTTAGAACATTGTCCGTCTCGGACAATAAAACACAACATGCATCCACTTACTTAACACACTAAAAGCCTCTTTCTTTTTCATTCTTAATTCTGCAGAATTTATTCTTCTTTCTTTCTCTGTTTCTGTGTCAAAAATCTATAGCTCAAATTCAGAACTAAAACTTCAAAGAGATCCTAAATGGATACATGAAGATATAAGCTTGGAAACAACATCATTCAGCACAGCATCAATAAAGTCTACAACACATTTTCACAGCATTTCTTACAGCATGCCAAAACTGAATTTTCGAACCACCTAGTATTTGATGTACAGCAGCACCATGAACCCAGCATTCAAGTTTCTTCATGTTAAGAAAGCTTCACAAAGAAATAGGCATTCCACATCCATTATAATTGGTTAAACATTTCTGGATTAAATTCCATACTTCAAATTCTGCATTTCAGAAATTCACAACATCAAATTGACTTCTGAATTCTTCCTTTTATCAGAAATCTGCAGGTTTCTGATTTAATGAATTGGATCCTGATTCACATTCCAGCTTGCAACTCAACCGAACTCACAATTCCTAGAATTCAGCTTCAATCAGCACACATTGGCAGTGATACAAAATTTCCAGGCTTCTTGTTGCTGCAGAATTCTCTGCTGCACACTTGTTCCATATAAATCCCAAAATTTCAGAGATTCCAAATTCATATTCAGCAAGAAATTAAAGGCTTACAGCACAGATTTATATAAATCTGTCTATTCCTTTTATATAAGACATAGAAACACAAGGACACCATTTGTTTTCTGAAATCAGCTTCTGGAAATTTTCCAGGTCTTCATCACAAGGAATTTCGGAAGAAAAGAATACCAAATGACATTGAAATGTCCAATGCTTAAATCACATGTTTCACTGTATTGAAATTCCCGAATTCAGGAACAGATTCAAAAAGAATTGACACTGATTTCATGAATTCTGATTAAATGCTTCAGTTTAAGAACTTGGAACTTGGCAACAAATTTCCAAATTCAATGTATCAAGTTAAAACGTGCCATTTCAGATCTCAACTTAATGAATTTGCAGAAATTACAAAGTATAAGATAGACATGCAGCTCTCAGTGAGGTTTCCAAATTTGATAGTCTTCATTATCTTCCATTCCTGCACAGCAGACTACTGATTTCAACTTTGTATCAATCTGTCACGTTTAGTTACACAAAACTTCAATACTTCTTTCATTTTGTCTCTTAAGACTCTTCACAATGCATAACCTAAAACTTCCAAGTTTCTACAGTTTCTGCTCATTACAATTTCCTTCTCAAATTGGCACAAAAAATGTCAGCATAATTTCTGCAGAATCTGCATTTTCCAGGTTGCTGTTTCTACACTTAACATCAATTGCCACTGCTATGCTTCTCCTTCTCTTGATGCTACTTTTGAATCTTTGATACCTTTGTTTAGTTTCAAAGTGCTGCACGCTAATGCAATTATTGTCTATTTGCTTCTTGTACCAGAATTCCAGAACAGTTGCAGAATTCAGGATTCCTGATTCAGCAGCAGATTTCAGAGATCAACTTTTATGAATTTAGTATCAGAATTTAGATTCTTGAATTTGATTCGTTTTGCAGCACCAGTAACTTGGTAGTGGAAGATTCTTTTGGATTTAATTTCTGATTAGCAACCTGCAAACAACTTGATATGCCACAATTTCTTCAAGTGATTTCCTTTTAATGAATTTTCCTGCATTTCAGTTCTGGATATGCTTCATTGTAAGAGAGACTATGAACCCATCACAGATACTAGGCTCCCTTTGAATATTAGACTAGCTCTTTCATTAAAAATAAGAGTAGAGGACTAATTCCAGCTTCAAATTCAGCACCAAAATTCAGTAAGTCAGCCTCACAAGCTCAACTTATAGCTCATACAATTATTTAGATACTGATTCAATTCTGAGCAACTGTTACATCAAGCTTCCATTCCATTAAAGCAATAAATCCAATTATTTTTGTTCTCTGAATCCAGAATTTAAGGTAATTTCAATACTACCAAGCTACAGTTCACAACCTTCCTTTGATATGAGCAGAGATTCCACACTTAAAACTTCTCATCCATCCAAGGCAATCTAACTCATCAAGTATTCTTCCAAAACTCTCAATAAAAGAATGACAAGCAAAGATTATTAAGAATTAAAATGCTAGATGAGAATGTATAAAGAAAATTGTGAAGAAAGGAATTGGAAAGTATGAAGGGGAACAAAATTGACAAAATCCTCAATTCCCATGCACACAAATGCTATTGTGACTTTGAAAAGAAACTAAGCAAGTTCTAGAGTTTCAATTGCCATGAGTGCATGTCACACAAAATAAAGTAATGAAGTATAGGCTAAGGGTGGTCCTCTCTAGGTAATTTCATGCAATCATGCCTAATTGATCAAATTGGAATCCACCACCAAATTAACCAATATCATGCAAGAAATGCATCCAATCATGTCAAATGACCCTAATTGATGATCAAATTTAAGAAGCTTTTACCATCTTAAAAGTATTACTAGAACAATTTCATGGAGAATTTTATTCCAAATGAGATGCTATGTATACTAAACAAAGTACAAGGTATTAAGCAAAATGCGAATGTAAAGTATGCAAAGCAAAAGAAACGTATAAAGCAAAAAGAAAAATAAGGAATGAACTCCCCTTTATTCCGGGCGGTTGCAAACGATTAAGAAGTAGTATCCACGCCGGTATTGGAATGGTTCTTCCCGGTGGTTGGAGTCGGTTAAGATGCAAAATCCACTTTGGAAGTGGAATAATTGTAGTTGCAGTCAAGTCCACTTCATCCAACATTTTTCCTTTGAAAATTCTTCCTGGAGGTCGGAGGCGGTTTAGATGGAGCAACCATTTTGGAAGCCTATGGCGACCTACAAAGCCAAAGGAAGACAACACCTCTTGCAAGCATGGGAAAATATTAGTTTCTACATTACATGGTTCAAGAATTGTATCACATCCCACAAAATCAATTAATGGTACCTTTATAAAATCTTCTAATGAATTACAAGAAATACTAACCTTGTCATGTTGGAAGGTACCTGGAGGTTCTGGAATGGTGACTGTGACCTCCTCATCATCAGATAATAGCTCAGACTCTGGCTCAGGTTGTGTATCTAAGGGAAGTGATTCTTGGGGCTCTGCTTCCACAGCATAAGTCCCTACACTCTCATCATCAACATCTGGTTCAGGTGATTCTTGGGGTATTGCTTCCATTGTGCAATCCCCTACACTTACATCATCATCCACATCAGTACCTGCATCATCAACAACATCTACAAAAACAGTATCAATAGAGCTAAAATTCCTTACAACTACAGAATCATAACAAGAAATACTAGAAGAGTCTTGTGGAGTATTGGAAACAATATCAGGTCTATCCAAAACACTACAATCCCTCTTCTCACTAAAGCATGGTGCTTGTTGCTGGCTAATGGATGATGCAAATTGGTCTACTTGTATCTGAAAGTTTTGTATCTCTGCAAATTGTTGCTTTTGATACTCTATCATTTGCTGGATAATCTCTTTAAGGTCCTGTGTTGAATTAGGAGAAGGAGCTTCATCTTGAAATGTTCCCCATGGAGTTGGATCACTCTGATATGCTGGATATGGCTCAGCGAATTGTCCTTGTGTATCCTCATACCTGAAATGTGATTGATCCAACCAATCAGAATTATATGAATTTGGAAATAACCCATACCTATTTGGCTGCTCTATGGGTGGATAATATTGAGGTCCAGATTGATAGTACTGAGTCTGAGGATGATAATACTGAGGCTCAGGATGATAGTATTGAGGTTGATTAGGCTGATAATACCGACTCTCCATCTCACCTCCAAAATGCTGATAATATGGATCCATGGTCAAAGAAATTTCCTGCTCTTACACTGAAACACTAGCAAATAAAATCAGGAGACACAGGAACATATAAGATCAAACACATGGATATATGAACATGAAAGCAATTGAAACAATTTTTTTCAAATTTTTACGTGAAACGAAAAAGAAACAATCCTAAAGTATCAAACACCGCTACATTCCCCGGCAACGGTGCCAATTTTGATAAGCCCCAATTTTGTCGTGAAATGGGTATCAAAAGAATTAAGTGTCCGAATCCATTCTACACTAATGTAGCATAGAGATAACTCGGGTCGTCTCCCAACGAATGCAGCCAATGCTTAATGTTTTTAGGATTTAATTATTATTTCTCTTGGGGTTTTTGGGTTTTATTGACTTCTTGGATTAAAGAATGAAATAGCAAGACAAGTATGAAACTAAATCTAACGCAATGGAAGAAATCCTATCTATCTATCTATTAATCATGAACCCACAACATATTGTCACATTATGCTATGAATTTCATCATTAACAGATCCAAACAAATTAGAAACTAAACAAGAGTAAAATAAGAACAAAACAAGAACAAAAGATCAATTCAATGGATCAAACCACCATTTGTCAGATGATAGAAGATCTATTCAGATTCATGCAACTGAGCAGATAAGAAACCAACAATACTAAACAAGAACAAAACCTAATCAGATTCAGCCAATTACTGAAACAAGAACTTGAATTCGGATGAACAGTAGATGTAATCGATTCAAGAACAACTTACCAAACACTTCAAATCTAGACGCAGAGATTCAACAAGCATACAACAGAATCAAAGAAAATAAATAGATCTAAGAATTCAGCTAACTCAAGCAATGTAAATCTACAAAATTAAACGGCACAAATCATAAACTTGAACTAGAAATAGAGCAAAACAAAACTCAGTAATGGAGATTGGGGAAAGTGATGAACCAAAGTGAGCTGGGCATTCCCGAGTACTCACTGAATTGGACGAAGATGTCCGCAGCACACAAATGGCGAATAACCTATCAAATCAAATGGAATGCAGCTAAAACTAGAAATCGATGCAGAAATCAGAGAAGTCAGAAGCAAACACTTCTGATGATTCAACTGGATGCGGAGCTTCAAGAAAGAAAATCGCCGGCTTAAAGATCAGCTTCTCTTCTTCTTGAATGAAATCGCGGCGGAAATTGGTGTTCAGATGGTTGAGATGGCATCGCCGGCCGGAAGATGGTGGTGACCGGAGGAAGGGACTCCCTTGACCTCTCTTGATCGCCGCGGTGGAATGAATTGAGGAGAAGATCGCCGGAGCTGATCGCGCTCCCCTGTTCTTGACGCGAGGAGGTACTGTAGAAGTTGACGAACTCCCTGTAGCTTCTCATTTCCCACTTAAATCAGATCTGAAATCTGAGTCAACGGTTGAGATTGCTTCGGAATGATCCAACGGTGGAAGTTGCTCCAAATCCGATCCAAATCTTCAGATCTTGATCACTGGTTGTGATCTACTTCCCCTTGGCTTGGATGGACCAGATTCTTCACGAATGTCTTAGATCTACTCCGATCTTGGATGAACGGCTGAGATTGTTCCAGAGCTGGATCTCCTTATTTAAGCTCAGATTTGAACTCAATCTGAGTTGATCAAACTAGAGTCCTTGCCCTTGATGCCTACAAAGAATATAACCAAATATTAGCATCAAATACCTCAAATATGATATAATTTGTAATTAAGTCCACAAATGAATGCAATTCATGAAATATGATATAAATGTGGAATTAACACATGAGAAGATCAAATGATATGCTTATATGAATCAAAATATCATTACAAAATGATGGTTATCAGTGACCATGCCATTAATCTTTCTCCATTATTGGTGGGAGGTTCAAGGTTCAATCCTTGGCCTCCACCTCTTACCTCTTATTTTTATTTTGTTTCTTACTCTTCTTTTTCTCTTATCCTTTTTATTTATTTCATGCCCTTAATGAGAATAATACCTATGTATTTATATAACAAAAATTCATGGGTGTTACAGTACCCCATACCTCATAGAAAGTTCGTCCTCGAACTTTAGAATAACGATGGATATCTCCGTTTCATATCATCTTCCCTTTCCCATGTAGCCTCTTCGTGCCGTTGATTTTGCCACAAGACTTTTACTAAAGGTATTTCTTTGTTCCTTAGTTTCTTGACATCTCGTTCCAATATCTGAATTGGTCGACTCTCGAATGTCAAGTCCTCTTGCACTTGTACTGCCTGTGGTTCAATCACTTGGTCGGTGCCCAGAATACATTTCTTTAACATCGAAATGTGGAACACGTTGTGAATGGCCGACATCTCTTGCGGTAACTCTATTTCATAGGCCACCTTGCCGATTCTTTTCAGAACTTGGTATGGTCCCACATAGCGCGGACTTAATTTTCCCGTCCTACCAAATCTCATAACTCCTTTCATAGGAGCTACCTTGAGAAATACAGAGTCTCCGACGCTGAATTCCAATGGTCTTCGTCGTTTATCTGCATAATTCTTTTGTCGGCTTTGTGCAGTTTCTATTCGTTGGCGGATGTTCTGTATGACACGGGTGGTGTTATCAATGAATTCGGTTTGAAACCCCATCTCTTTATTTTCGCCGCCTTCGTACCAACATATAGGAGATCTACATTTCCTCCCGTACAAAGCCTCGTAAGGTGTCATCCCTATAGTAGCCTGGTAACTGTTGTTGTAGGCGTATTTCGCTAGGCATAGATATCGGCTCCAGCTCCCTTTGAAGTCTAATGCGCAAGCTTGTAACATGTCTTCTAATACTTGGTTAACCCTCTCCGTCTGTCCATCGGTCTGAGGGTGGAAGGCAGTGCTGAATAATAGCTTGGTACCCAGAGTCTTCTGGATGCCTTCACAGAAATGTGAAACAAAACGACCATCTCTGTCTGAAATGATGGTCTTAGGAATCCCATGTAACCTAACAATTTCTTTGACATATAGTTGAGCCAGTTGCTCAACGGAATGAGTCATCTTGATCGCTAAGAAATGAGCGGATTTGGTTAATCTATCCACGATTACCCATATAGCGTCATAGCCGTTCGATGTCCTGGGTAGTCCTGAAATGAAGTCCAGAGATATATCTTCCCATTTCCATTCTTGAATTTGGACAGGCTGTAGTAATCCTCCCGGCCTCTAGTGTTCTGCTTTAACCCTCTGACAGGTCAGGCAGGCACTGACGTACCGAGCCACCTCTCTTTTCATACTGGGCCACCAGAATTTCTTTTTCAGATCCTGGTACATTTTGGTGGATCCCGGATGCATTGCACAGGGCGTGGAATGAGCTTCTTCTAATATCTTTCTTCGTAGCTCGGAATCCTTGGGAATACATAATCGATCCCTGAGATATAATATTCCACTGTTCATGATATGGAACCCGTTATTCTTTCCTCCTAAGATCTCTTGTTTAATCTTTTGGAGGTTTTGGTCACTGGCTTGCTTTTCTAACACATTATCGAATAGGGTGGGTGCTATGGTCAGGGTGGAGAGTTGTCCAGAGATAATCTCGACTCCGTGACATAAAATATTCCTCGGTTTCCCGATAGATTCGACCACCGGTTTGCCTTCAGTATTAAATAAAACTTCAGCATATTGACTAGAATTAGGCGGCTGACCTGTAATGACGGTAGAGGTGTTTGCCACATCCTCCTTAGTGAGCGAGAAAACCCTGGCATTTGTCGTCGCTGGCGAGGCTTCCAATCTTCCTTGGCTGATTGAAGTCCCTTCTATCGCAGTTTGCATCTGGTGTAGTTGTGGAGGGGCACTCCTGTTCTGGTTATTCTGCTGGGGTGGCGCTTGAACTCGGTTGGTGCAATCTCTAGCCAGATGTCCTTCCCCTCCACAATTATAGCACTTCCTTGAACCCTTGTGACATATTCCGGGATGCAGCTTTCCGCAAATAGTGCACTGGGGGTATCTCGGTTGCTTATTCGTTGGGCCACCTTTAGCATTGTCCCATTGTTTCCTTTTTCCGGTAGAGGTCCCCTTCCAGTTTATCTTGCTGCCTGAGGTTCTTTGTCCGTCTGTTCGGGACTGACTCTTATTCTTGTTCATTGCTTTCTGATAGTGCTCCATGATCAGGGCACTGCTGACTAGTTCCTCTGTAGTCTGCGGTCTATTAACTCCGCCAGCTACGTTCAGTTCTATCTCAGGTCGGAGCATTTTCAGCATCAGTCTGACCCTTTCCCTTTCTGTGCGAACCAACTCCGGACATAGCCATGCCAATCGGTTGAAGCGTTTAACTGCCTCGTTCACTGATAGGTCACCTTGCCGAAACTCGGTGAACTCGTCATAGTGTTGGTTCGTCACTTGCATATGGAAGAACTCCTCAAGGAACTCTGTCTCGAAGTCTATCCAGGTCATCAGATTAATCTGTCTCTTTGCCTTTACTCTTTCCCACCACATCCTTGCATCCCCGGAAAAGCAGAACGAAACACATTTGATCTTCTCCGGTACAGGCCAGTCCAATAGCTCTACTATGCTTTCTACTATTTTGACCCATGCCTGAGCGTCCCATGGCTCGCAAGCACCTGAGAAATTCTCCTGTTTCAACCTTATCCACTGGATCAGGTAGGTCTCCTGTCGGACTACCGGAATAGGGGCTCTCGGTGGTACTGGTGCAACTACTGGAATAATGGGTACTACGTTCTGATTCACTGGAGGGGTGACGTGATTTTCTTGCTGTCCCATTAAAGTTGTGATCAGCTGTTGTTGCTCCGTGATCTGGCGTTGGAGGTCAGTAACTACCAGGGTCAGATCCGGTGGAGTCGCTGTCTCGTCAGCTCGAGCAGTGCGTCTCCTAGCCATGCTTATCTTCATTTAATGACAATAAATTATCATTATTTCTATCCAATTTAACATAAGGTCGTTAACATTCTTATTCTACCAGCATGCATTCCTATCCTAAACTTGTGACTATCATAATTAAATAGAATAAGTAAACATGCATAATATTAAAGCATCATAATAAAAGAATTTAACTTAAATATATAAATTCTTACTTGGAACGGCAGGAGGAAGGCTTGACATGTGTGTAGTGAGAATCTAACCTGGCTCTGATACCATACTGTAACGCCCCGCCCCTCCTGCTAAGGCCACGGGGGTTACTTTACCCTACTTAACAACTTATTAACTTATTACAGCGGAAGTCTTACTTGTAAATTTTTGAAACATAGAATCCATATGACATACCTTACATTATTTCAAAACATATAGGAACTAACATGATAAATGTCATGGAGTTACAATCATAAAAATATCAAACAAGCATAACTCATATATAATGAAAGCAGGTCTTTTCTTCTTTAGCCAGTCACTACCACACACATCCTGCTAGCCCCTCCTGCTACTCCCCTAGTCCATCCAACCTTTGCCCTTATCTGTGGTACAAGAAAGTAAGCTGTGAGCACTCATGGCTCAGTAAGTTCCTTTCCTACTCACAAAATCCGTATATCATGTCAACAATCACAAAGCATATATCAAAGCATAAAGTATCATAGCATATCATACATGATCATCATATATATCATGAGCACAATCATAGATATCATGGCATAATCATGGTATAAACACAAGGTAGCATGGCATATCATAACATGATCATCATATATATCATGAGCACAATCATAGATATCATGACATAATCATGGCATAAACACAAGGTAGCATGGCATATCATAACATGATCATCATATAAATCATGACATATTCATAAAGCTTATGCAAGGTGAACTTTTAAAACATGCATCATGACTTTTTAAAACGTATAGCATAGATACATAAACATAATCTCAACATAAGGGGATCCCGGCTTGTACCACGTACATACATGCGCGCGTCCTAGTAGGTCCAAGGTAGCAAGTCTTGAAACCCTACAAGGCATATACTAGGCCCGTTTCTTAGTCCATCGACCTAGGGGCACTTAGGAGCTCATCCCTAACGAGGCCCGTTTCTTAGTCCATCGACCCCGGGGCGCTTATGGAGTCCACCCTTGGTACAAGCCTTAAAAGTAAAATAGCATGTCATATTTACATAATCCATATCACTCATGTCATATTCATGTCATGAAGAGTGCTCTTGATCCCACTTATAGGGAAGCAACTCTTTTAGGCATAGCTTAAAGCATGTATAATTGAGCACATAGCATATCATGATTTTGAGCACACAGCATATCATGAACACATACATAATTAAGCATACAACCTTTCATGATCTTAAGCACACAGCATATCATGAACTTGAGCACCTAGCATATCATGAGTTTAGGCACATATCATATCATGAGTTTGAGTACTTAGCATATCATGAGTTTAAGCACATAGCATATCATGAACTTGAGCACATAACATATCATGAAATTTAGCACACAGCATATCATAGACTCGAGCACAAAGCATTTCATGAAATTTAGCACTCAGCATATCATAAAAATAAGCACATAGCATATCATGCAACATAGCACACAGCATATCATGAATAGGCCCTAACATATATAAATGAACCTCACAGCATGTCATACTCTCCACATATCATAAAGCATTGCATGTGAAGTTCATGGAAGAACACAAAATTAGGTCTCTATCCCTAGTGACAAGTGGTGGCCGAAACATATAGAGGTGGTTTCAGGTTATCAAGCAACAAAAGAACATGTGAACCTTAAACATCTATCATTTCTTATGACATAAGAAGCATCTTAAGCATGTTAGGTATAGGTTCCAAGCTTTCTAGGTCTCTTTTCAAAACCTGGCCGAAACTTATTAAGCCTCCTTTTGGGTTATTAACAACATATAAGCATGAACAACCTTAACAATTTTCATATCATATTCCATAAGAAACCACTTGAACATATTTGATTTAGGTTCCAAGTTCTCTAAGCCTTCAACCCTAACATGGCCGAAACCCTAGCAACATGTTTCTAGGTTACAAGCAACATGAAAAGGTTAAACTTTATACTAACATATCAATACATATCATGAGAATCACCATAAGTACATTTAGTCTAAGTTCCAAGCTTCTCAAGCCTTTTAATCTAATGAGGCCGAATCTTGTAAGCATGGGTATTAAGTTCCTAGTGGCATATTAGCATGAAGACCATAAGAACTTTCCTAGCATTCAATTCAAAGATTAACATGGACCACTTAGTTTAGAAATTTAAGTATCCTAGGTCTTAAAAACAATTGTGGCCGAATACTAAAGAACAAGAATTCAAGTTTCAAGCAACATGTGAACATTAATTTATTTCATATCTCTTCATCAAGTAGAGCATAAGTATCTTAGACTTGATTTAAACCTGCCTAGGGTTCAAGTCTTGAAATGGCCGAACCATCATACATAAGAAATATTGTTCAACTTAACCTAAGATCATGGCATGTCACATTAGCTTCATATCTTGTCTTATAAGAATCATAGCATGCTTAAATTTTTAGGTTTAAAGCCCTTCTAGGCTCTCAACTCTATCTTGGCCGAATATACATGAATATGGAATCAAGTTTAAATTGACTCACAAGTGGGGAAAAACATCAACAACACCACTTATCATTAGGTACATGTCATGAAAACAAGGTAGCATGCTTGGTTTAGGTTTAGAGCTCTTCTAACTCTTTTGTTCCTTCTATGCCGAAAATCCAAGTTCATAAATTTATGTTCTAGCCAAACATTCTAGCATGAAAATATTAGTTTATCTCTCCTACCATAAGGTACATAACATAAGCAAAAATCATGAACATATCTTAGTTGGTTTTCAAGGTTCTTTAAACTCTCTCTTTTTTTTTTCTTTGTTTGGCCGAAACCCTTATGAAATAACCATAGGTTTTTAAGCAATACTTTTCATAACAAACATATAGCTATTGTACCACAGGTGAGGGGAACTTACATCCTTTCGCTTGTGGTTTTTCTTAAGGAGAAAAGTGTTCTAGTTGTTAAGGAAGGGAGAAGTTTCTTCCTCTTGTGCCTCCTTTGATTTCCTTTGCTTGGGGAGGCTAGAACTTGAAGGTTTCTTCTTGAAAATTGGCTTCCTTAGAGAAGAACTTGACTTAGTGCTCGGATCAAGGAGTGGGTGGATCTCCTAGTCTCAGTGAAGAAAGAAAAGAAGGAAGGAGGAGGAAGAATGAGGAAAATGAGAGGTTTACTTCTCATTTTTTTCTATTTATTCATCATGAGAGAAATTTATGTCCTCATTAATTTTCCCTTTAATTCATCCATTATTCTTCTCTTGATTCCCACGAAAAGAATGAGGAGAGGGAAGGGTGAGGAAAACAACTTGCTTCTTCTTATTCCTTCTCTTAATCAAGAGGGAGTAGAGGTGAGCAATTTGGTTTTCTCTTGCTCCTTGTTTTATTTTTCTTCTCTCCTTTAACTAATATTTTTATTCCTTCCTATGCATATGTTACTTTCTATCCTAGTGGTGACCATGCCATTAATCTTTCTCCATTATTGGTGGGAGGTTCAAGGTTCAATCTTTGGCCTCCACCTCTTACCTCTTATTTTTATTTTGTTTCTTACTCTTCTTTTTCTCTTATCCTTTTTATTTATTTCATGCCCTTAATGAGAATAACACCTATGTATTTATATAACAAAAATTCATGGGTGTTACAAGTTAAGGCTATGGGATTAGTCTAACTTAAAGGTAATGTCAAACATCAAAAAGGGAGAGATTGTTGGTGCAATATCCCCTGGGTTAAGGTTGACCGGGTTGACTAAGCTTGAGTTGGCTCAATTTTGAGTCTCATTGTTTGGGTTTCGATATTTGACAATATATGGATATTGCAAGAATAATCATCCAATTGGGGAGATTATTGACACAATTTCCCTCTGGTCTAGGGCTGATTAGTTAGATGTGAAGAAGAGTCAAGTAGGTCAAAGGTTTGATCGGATACTTGATTGGAAAAGTCCTAACTAGAGGTTAGGCAGGTGAAAGACCTAGTGAGTGAAGCTAGACAGTTGAAAAATCCTAATGAGTGATGCCAGGTGAAAGATCTAGTGAGTGAAGCTAGGCAGGTGAAAGTCTCAGTCAATGAAGCCGAGCAGTGGGAAAATCCTAGTTAGTGAAGCTAGCTGAAAGTCCTTGTGACTGAAGCTAGGCAGTAGGAAAGTCTTGGTCAGTGAAATCAGTCAGATGGAAAGTCTTGGTGAGTGAAGTCAGGCAGATGAAAAGTCATAGTGAGTGAAGCTAGACAGATGCAAAGCCTTGGTGAGTGAAGCCAGGCACGTGGAAATCCAGGTGGGTCAAGGTTGACCATACAACTGGTGTTGGGAAGTCCAAGTAGGTCATAGGAGTGACCAGATAGTTGACACAAGGAAATCTAGATGGGTAAAGGGTGATCGAACATCTGGTGGAAGAAAGTCCAAGTGGGTTATGGATAACTGGACACTTAGCACGAGACGGTAAGCTCAAGTGGGTCAAGGTTGACCAAACACTTGGCACAAGGAGAAAAGTCCAAGTTGGTCAAAGGGTTGACCAGCCACTTGGTGAAAAAATCCTGGCAGGTCAAGGTTGATCGGATGCTGGGCATGAGGAGTTCCAACAGGTCACGGTTGATCGGATGTTAGAATTGAGGGCCCTTGAGCTTGAGTTAAGCAAGTCAAGGGTAGTCAATCAATCAGCGGATCGATTGAACCAAAGCCCAATCGATCAACCGATCAATTGGGAGAGTGTTTCGATAAACAATAACCCAATCGATTGGGAGCTTATATCGCTCCCACAGAAGCCTCCCCAATCGATCAACCGATCGATTGACAGCTTCAAATCACGCGCGACATAATAAAGGCTAAATTGATCGAGCGATCGATTTAGGCCTTTTCCAGCAGAGCACAAAGGCGCTCTGGATCGATCAACAGATCGATTCAAGCATCCCCAATCGATTGGGGTGTGACCGTTGTGAAGGAAGTGTCGAGTTTAAAGTCGTCTTCCTCACAGCAATTCGGATCTACGCTCTCCTCTCTCATGATTCTCACAGGTTCTCGCCAGTTCTTGAAGCTTCTTGGAGCAAAGTGTTGTTGCACTTCTAAGGTCAAGAGGCGTTCCACACAAGAAGAAAAAGCTGGCTAGGGTTTCATTTGTGTAAAATCTTATAAGATTTTCTTTGTATTTGCTTCTTCGTTTCTTCTTGTTGTATTGAGAGTTTTTAAGAGGCTTCTCCACCTTCGATAGTTAGTGAGAAGGAGGTATTTCATAGTGGATGATTAAGTGAGGGTCGGATCCTTGGATTAATCATCTCTTCTTGAGGTGGATACCAAGTATATCCCTTGTGTTAGCATTGTGAGAGTTGCTTGAGTGTTTTCTGTTGCAACAACATCATCAAAGCAAGCAACCGACGCACAATGAGCTACTTACCCCCCTCCCCTCTAGTTACAAATCGACCCTAACAAGTATCCTATACTACAATATAATCCTATTAATATATAGGTAGAAAATAAACAATCACATCCATAAAATATTAGTCAACCAATCTCATTAAGAGAATACTAGTTATCTAGTAATAATATATTAACTAATTCCATGGTATCACCATACTTATAATAGAATAATGGGATCCAAATCAAGTAGTCCTAGATGTCAGTCCGAAGAAAATAACCTAGTGGAAATACTCCTATCACTCTGCTAGGGTGAAATATCTATACTATTTAAGCAGGTATAGTCTTGCTAACATATATGCACTCATATTAGTGTACAACTATACTATAGTATCACTAATATATGGTTACAAGCTTAAGGGTATCACTATATGATGTAAATGTCTGAGCATAAATTTGTAACTATATTACAGTAATGCTAAAACAATACATGCATGCAAACAAACAAGACTACATAGATATCAAAATATAAGCTCGAGCAATAAAAGGTCAAGCTCAAGAACAATATAGACTGGGTTTAAGGAAACAAGTAAATGCAACCTAATCAAGATATGACAATAAACAATCAAGTACTAAGATCAAAGATCTAAAGAAGATAAGTAGGAACTACCCACCTCAACTGTAGATCATCCTAATCATCTTTAAGTCAGAGGATCTGCTTTGAACTCCAATCCTACATACAATATATAAAGCACAACTAAGTACTTGAACAATCCTAATAACCATGCATAGTGTACGTATGTTAATCATTTATTTCTCCTTTATAAATAGTTATCTTGATTTCTCAATTACTATTAATGAATATGTAATTTACTTAGTCATCACCAATATGATTAGAAATTCAATTAACTACCAAGTTCATTAAACAAATTTAGATAACTTAATCCATAATAAATCTTATTATCAACTAAATTCTCAATCTAACTTGCTAATTATATTTTGAATTACACAACGTTACTTAATCTCAAAATCTCACATACCTATTAATCATCAATTACCCCAATTAATACTAATAGATTAATTAATTAATTAATTAACTAATCTATTGATTAATCAAAACTGAAGAAAATTAATTAGAGGCCATCAATTAAACTGCTTACCTATTGTACAACCTCCTCCCTTTTTACAAAAAAACACTATCAATAGCTGGCGGTGGTAGGGTTCAGATAGTTACAGTGTCCAGCGGCTCCCACAACAGTAGTTGGTGGTGGCTTAGTTGTGTTGTTTGACAATGGTGGCAGAGTGGACAAAGTTGAATGCGTTAGACGGAGGTTGGGTCTCTATCAACGGTGATTGCATAGTGAAGGGAAGGAGGGGATGATGTCCAGCCAGCTGGTGGTTGCTGAACTCGTGGGCGTTGCACATAGTGGTGAATAACGGTCAACTAGAGGAGAGCACGTGGGAAGATGACGGTGGCATACAATGGCAACTGAGAGAAGAAGGGAAGAGCTAATCCCGGTGTTAGTTGCTCGCCTAGATGGAGGGGGATACTCAGCGGTAGGTGCATGGACGTGGTAAAGGATGCCCGACATAGCAGTTCGCGAGCTAACGGTGGACAACAACGGGTTCGCCACTATGAGGCCACTGCACTATGAAGTTCATGTTTCAGCTACGAAGACCGACTATGGAAATGGAGGAGAGGGATGGTGGTGGCAGCAGCGGCGCATAGGCCTAGCCAAGAGATGCGCGACTGCGTTGTCATGTGTTTACTAAGAAGCGGTGTAGATCATGATGAACATTGGGAAGGTATTAAAAATTTAGATTTATATTCAATCAACTACTCATTTAAATGAGTATTCTAAATAAATTTTACTAAGCCCTATCCATTTATCCTCATAAAAACTTCCAAATAATCATAATAAATTCTAAAAAATTCCTTAAAATTCTAATAAATTCCATAAATTTATTTCCTTATTAATTATTAGTTATACTCTTATTATTATTTTCCTAAAAATTCATTTATGTCAACTTTTAAATGCTTCTATATATTTTTTGTATATTACAAAAAGACTTTAACTTAGAATATAAAAATGTAATGATAACATATGCTCAATTAATTTAACCAAAAATTTAGTGGATCATTTAAGAATAAAATATATTGAAAATAGATATCACTTTATTATAGGTCACATCGTTAAAGGAGACATTAAATTTAACTATATTGAGTCCGAATTAAATTTGGTTGACATTTTCACTAAACCACTACTGAAATCCGAGTTTAGTAATTTGTGACGATGATTGGGTATGTGTATTATAGAGTAGGACTTGTTGCTATCTTTCAAACATAATTTTTTAAAATATTTTTTACAAAAATTGTTATATGTTTTTAAAAATTAATAAATTAATTGGACTTAACCTATGTTAGAACCTTGGAATCTATGTTCCCATAGACTTAGCAACCTTGGTATCTTACAAGCACCTAGGAATTAACTTGATTGTCTACTGTGAATATGGATGTAAATGAACCAAACGGTTCGCGAGCTATTCAGAGCTAGATTAGGTAAAAAGCTCGTTCGAGTTCGTTCATTTATCTTATCGAGCCGAACTCGAGCTCGATTTCGAGCTCGACAGTTTTATCGAGCCGAACTCGAGCTTAAGGATATAAGGCTCATGAGCTCGCGAACATGTTCGTTTATAGGCTCGCGAGTCAAAAAAAACGAGTCAAAAAATAAGCTCTAAAACGAACAAAAAAACGAGTTCTAAAACGAGCCTTAAAATGAGCTTTAACATGAGCAAAAAAATGAGCTCTAAAACGAGCCAAAAACGAGCTCTAAACGAGCCCGAAAATGAGTCTGAGCTCGCTTAATGAGTTAGGTTCGTTAACTTTGATAATCGAGCTAATAACGAGTCGAGCTCGAACTATTCGCGAGCTTGATAATTCTAAAACGAGCCGAGCTCGCGCCTTGTGATAAAAGCTCGATTCGAGCTCGAGCCGAACTCGAGCCCGAATATAACTTAAACGAGACGAGCTTGAGCCTAATACTGTTCAGCTCGGCTCGGTTCAGCTCGTTTACATCCCTAACTATGAAACATAGATTGGTGTGAGATGCATAGAGTGTACCCCATGTTCTAGATATAGATATAGTGCATCAAGATAAATCAAAAAGGGGTCTCTTTTCTTTTGTAAAAATCAACTACTTGTGGCTAACTTGTTCAAACACTTAATGATCCTTATATCATTCAAGTTAGAAAAAGTTAGACATTTATTCAAGAATAATTTTTTAGATGATTATTTTTAAACTAAGTTTTTTTAATTAAAACTTTAATTAAACTTAAACTTAAAAATTAATTAAAACCAAAAAGCATAACTTAAAACTAAAAATAAATTTAAATTAAACTTAATTCAACCTAATTAAACATAAATTGAACTTTAACTAGACTTAAGTTAAACTTAATTAAATCTAATTAAAACATAATTAACTTAAACATAAAACCTAATTAAAAAATATATTTGGAGGTGCCCTAGAATAATTGGGTTGCCCCATAATAATAACTATCATTTTGTCACATAATTTTAGCCCTTAATTTTTATGTTTTAATCTTCTCATATGATTAATTGTTTATTATTATCATATTTATTGAGTTGGATTCATACTAAGGGCTTTGTTATAATTCTTCTTATTTTTATAGATTTCTACCTATAATTGTGCACTTTTATCTGGTAAGGATTAAACTCAAGTTGAACCAAATTGAACCTAAAGGCTTGAGTCAAGGGGAAATCCAATCTAGAGAAATCTAAATTGTTGGATCAAATCTTAAGAAAATTAATCAAAAGGTTCAGATCTAATTAATTATGGTCATTCATCAAGATCTAATGAGATCAAAGATCTAATCCATCCAAACCAAGAAGAAATAGATCATCATCATTGATCAATATATGGAGAATTAGATAGATTTAGATAAAATCTCACTATTGGATCATATCTTGACTAATTTCCACAATTCAATTTTATTTGAGAAGCTTCAGTTCAAAGGCTATTCACTAATTGCTATAGGGGCTATCATGATTTTAATAAGGGGAACTGGTGAGCAACCACAACCGGAGGTCTAGGGATCTACCATAGTCCACCGAAGGTCTTCTTCCTCCAACTTCACTCCGTCAGCAACCACAGCAAGCCATAACAAAGAGAGGCGAGAAATAGAGGATCGGGATCGATCTTCAACCGGTGGCCAACTCAGCTTCATTTCATCACCACCATCACGAGTGAGGTCAAGGAGATTTCCTTCCTCAATCCCGTGATCTTCCATTCCTCATAGTTGACTTCCACCTATCACAACTTCATCTCTGCCGGCACAAGATCTGATCACCTTCATTCATCCGCTCTTCATCAGATTTGGTCACAATCATCGTTCCAAGATCTGATCAATTTCATTCATCCAATCTCATCACCAGCAACCCTTCCAGCAATATCATCACCCGGATTGCAGCACCTCATCACTTTCTTCATTGCGAGACAACAAGATTCACTTCCTTTTGATGGTTGGTTAGATATAATTAGTTGTTGGATGATCTTCATGGTTGAATGTTTTTGAATTGCTGTTGATTGTGAATGAATTGCAATAGGTTAAACTCTCCATGTTTAGATTTAGATCAGATTGAAATCTTACCTTTGTTCCATGTTGATTGGATATATTTGACTCAGATTTCCCTTGGTATAGATATCCTGCATTAGTTTTTAATTGAATGATGCTTGCAAAGTGTGATGGAATGTTTCTTAGACTTTGGTTCAATGATTCCTTTAGTAGTTGTTTGCATCGCTTTGTTAATGTTGATTCCATTATGCCCATGCCCTTCCTTTGAATGCAATTAGGATAGCTATGCTTAGGTTTAATTACATGCTCTAGGTTTTGTTAATTGTTTCATTTCATTAGATGTTTTCTTGATGTTGCTTTTAATTATGGTGCAATTGTAGTATAGATTATATTAGGGTTTCATTACTTGCATTATCTTTCAATTAGTAGTCTTAGAATTTAAATCCCAAACCCTAGTTACTAATAAATTGATCTTAAGATTCAACAAGCATTGGCTACATTTGTTGGGAGAAGACCCAAGTCATTTCTATGCTACATTAGTGTAGAGGGATTCAGTACTTAATACTGTTTGTAAATTGTGGTACGACACATAGTTTATCACACAATAGCAGCAGATGAATCCCCCTCCAAACCAACCCAAGGTGCCTTAGATCAATAAAGGTGCCCGATTAAGAGCACTCAGACACCTCAGACCATTCGAGGTGCCTCTCATTAAGGTGATAAAAATCCCACCAAAACGGAACAGAGGCTCCTCAATCATAGAGGGGGCTCCGTTAAAGCCACTCGAGGTGCATTCCTTCAACAGAGGTGCCTCTAATCTGAAATATTCATCTAGCATAACCAAAGCTTCGTCATTTTTAATCTTCTGCTATCTTCGACGAAGGCACCTCACCTCCTCAAATCTCCACTTTTTTCACTACTTTTCATTTGTTTATCTAGCAACAAGCCTCTTAGGTAATCCCTCCACTTATTTTTTTTTCTCTTTAAGCAATATTTTTTTTAGATTGTTGTAAATATATGCTTGTTTAGGAAAAAGTGGATCCTTAATCCACCTATGGCTTCTACAAGTGATACCCCTTCCACTAATAATAGACTGACTCCCTATTGAGCAACTTAGATTGAAATTTTAGATGATACATATATTTCTGTTAAAATTAGATATCTAAATAGGGCTTATTTCACTAGTCATTGCTTAAGTTTTGTTGAGATTATTGCATATTATAGATTAGATTGACTCGTTTACTGTAACTAGTCGATCAACATAGCCTTATATACACAATTTTATAATGATCTAGTTTGAGTAGATGACTTGACCTTCTCTATTAGAGTAGTTGGTGATGTGTGCTTATAAAGTATACGGGTATCGTCAAGTAATAAAAATATTGATCCCACAGGAACTATTGATTAAGCACTAGCTAACTTTGTAAAGTGAATTATAAACAATCAAAATATGGTTCACAAACTCAAGAAAGAGAGATTGAGAGAAGAGAGAGAGAGAGAGAAAGAAAAAGAATAGAGAGAGAATGAGTGTAAGTGGAGGAAGGATGATAAATTCTAGAATTTCAATTTTGCTTTGATGCTACTTAATATCCCTATGCATTATTCATCTACCTAACTTTATGTTTACTCTCGTATAAGAATTCTAACTAAAGTCTGGCACAACCTCCGCATAGATTGCATCAAAGAGTTTACCCAAGTTCTAACACCATTAAGTAAAGAAGTAGCTCTATAAAGTGATGGGATACCCCTATCGCTAGGGTCCCTCGGTCATACAATCCTAGAGTTAACCAATTTACTTTCGAACGGTAGATTAATATAATTAAGTAGAAGAGGTAACATAGAAAGTCTGGTTAAAGGGATACCCTCTATCACAAGGCCCCCCGGTCATACAATCAATAGATTACACAAGTCACTTCCTAACCTTAATTTGGAAAAAACTATAAAACTATAATTAACCTCCCTAGAAGAGAATCAATCCCTGTTTCAAGGAAATGTTGTAGAAAGTAAGGGATACCTTCTGTCACAAGGTCCCATGGTCTTACAATCCAAGGTCCTTCCTCTATATGGAGAATAAACTTCTACATCTACATGAATTGACCTCACACACATTTCATCAAATACATACAAGGTACAACACACAGAGAATATGACATAAACACACTTCATAGAATATGAAAATGTCCAAATACATAGTTCATACATTCACAACACATCATAACTACTTACATCCTAGATCTGGAGATCTATTCCATTGCAAAGGATTTACAAACAAGAGATAAAAAATTAAGCATTTCACAATCTAAAACAAGAGATAGAGAAGAGAGGAATGCTTATGTATGTGTCGCTGATCTTCTTACTTATAATCCTTGATCTGGAGATGGACGGATTAGCGAAGATGGATGATCTCAGGTTCCCCTACAGGGGAGAATCTTTCTCTATGGAATGGGGTGAGTCTCAAGCCCAAGATGAGTGAAAAGGGGAGAACATCCCCTTTTATAGTACTAGGTATGAACCCTGTGAAATTCCACACGCCTGTGTGGATTCCACACGTCCAAGGACTGCTTCATCTCTGGAAATTCCACACGACCATGTGGATTCACACAGCCGTGTGTCAAGGTCGTGTGAGTCTTGTAGAGCCTTTTACCATATTTTAACAAGGTATTCTTGAGTTAAAGTCTTCATTAAAGTTGTGAATCTTGAAGTTAGCTACATTTTTATATAAAGAACATCCCTAAATTCCAATCGAGAAAAAAGTTATAACCATTTTACTTTTGATGTACAGTGTAGAAAATACAGAATTTGACACGGTCATGTGTCAAGGCCATGTGAATCTTGTAGAGCCTTTTAACATATCTTAATATGGAACTCTTGAGTTCACGTCTTCAAAAAAAGTTGTAGATCTTGAAGTTATTTACATTTCAATATAAAGAACAGCCCAAAAATCCAATTGACTAAAAAGTTATGGCCATTTTACTTTTGGTCTGCAGTGTTAAAAACACTGGAAATTCCACACGGCCGCAGCCTTCTCCTCCTCTGGAAATTAACATGGCCACATGTATTCCACACGACTCGAGTATTTTGGAGGCTCTAGACTCCTTCTAAGCTTTATTTTTGCTCCAAATCACATCCTATCAATGAAAATAAGTAAAAAGTATATCTCCAAATAAAAGGAGTGGAAATATGATATTATAATGAAATAGGATGCAATAAACATAGATTATGATTATGAAATACAAGTAGATGTGTGTTAAAATATGTATAACAATGTATATAATCTATGCACATCAGTTGGTAAAGATTTTAGCTTTTCTCCTACAGTGCTAGTTGATCACTTAGAATTGAGGCCATCTACTTGCCCTTTTTTGTGTTACCTTAAGAAGGAGCTGTCATTTGGCGCACCCTATTCCCATATTACTTTGGATACTATCCATTTGTACTTTTTTGAGAAATAAAGTGTACCTATTTTGATTCACTTTAGATCCCTCTCCTTGAGGGTGCAAGACTATGTTCTATATCGAGTCATTACTACTTGTATCCTGTCAGTCATATCTCGCAATATTACTATGATGCGTCCATCTCTGTATGCATTATGTCAAAGGTTGGACATAGATATTGCACTCCATATGTTTCATAACAATATTTATGCATCAGCATTGTCACTAGGGGATGGGTCCATATGCATATATGATCGAAAGAGCTAGCTAGGTGGGGGTGAATCACGCTCGTGACTTTTTCACTATTTCATAAAATAATCGATCAGAACAACACAACAGAAATAGAAAGTAAAATAAAATAAATGCTAACACTTTATTTTTTACTTGGTTCAAAGTTTATGATGACTCCTACTCTAAGACTCATACTTGTTAGTGTTTACTTTGGAAAATTCACTAATAATTTGAATAAGTATAAATACAATAATTTAAATGCTATAACTGAAATTATATCGACAACTAAGGATTAGAAGTTCAGGGCTTTCGATCGTCAGAGTCACATCATAGAGTTGTAGCGTTTCTTTGGAGCAGTGCACAAGAGAGAAGTCGTCAATTAAAGTTGTGTTGAAAGGGCTTCTCAAATAGCTCTTTTATAAGGCGTTGAGGGCACCTCCGACTCCATCCGAAGTGTCTCCAAGTGTAGATTTTATCCCCTATATCTCGGTCGCGATAAACACCGTAATCTATAAATTTTTTCCTTCCAAAGGCTCCTTCAAGGCACTCCAAAGTACCTCCAACTATTCTAGAGCGCCTTCCATGTGCTCCAGGGCTTCTTCCATGCGCTCCAAGGTACCTCTGCATTGCAAAAACCTTATCCCCAAGGTTTATCTACACTAGGGAGCCTCTTCCCTATCCAAAGCACCTTCCACCAAGTCCAAGGCACGTCTGAGCAACTCTGAGTCGCCTTGAGCACTGTTCACCTGAGACTAACTTGTGTGTTTCAGCTCGTGCAAAACATGTTAGTCCAAATACACAAAGATACCCTAAAAAATAGAGTTAGCATAATACAAACAAAGTATTTATTAATTTGGTAGTCTTCGGACTGTCCGGTTCTGACTTTTAGATTTCTCAAAAATACTAGGTCGAACTGACGCCTACTGTTCCCTTAAAATGGAATGTGTCCTCACCTACTCTTGTTAAGAGAATTTATCTTTTTCTAAATTGGTCCTCTAGATTATTTGGACTTTTGATTAATATCCGAGACTTCAGGACTTTCACCTAGTGTCCTCGACCCTAGGATTTCTCACCTGGTGTCCACGACCTCCAAGACTTTCACCAGTATCCTCGACCCTAGGATTTTTGCCCAACATCTTCGACATACCAAGGCTTTTCTTAATCCCATGGATCAGGACTTCATTTCCTAGCCGTAACTAGGACTTTCAACCTACCTAGTATCCACTACACCTTCTTTGCCTAGCCTCAACTAGGACTTTTGAATTACCTAAGATCACTTAGGACTTGTAATGCCCGCCCTCCCTGCTACTCAAAGGGACGGGGCTACTTACTTACTTAACTATTTCAGGATACATACATATTCAAAAATTCTTTCTTATAACATAAAGCAGCGGAAATGTCATAGAGTTATACTGGAATGTAACGTAAATACAATGGTTCATGTCAAACATAATAAAACATTATAGCAGGTCTTATTGGTCTCAGCCGAGCCACTGCCACACACACCTCCTTGCCTCCCCTGCAGCTCCCTTAGGTCATCCATCCCTTGCCTTTATCTGTGGTACAAGGAAGTAAGCTATGAGCACACGAGCTCAGTAAGATTCTTTCCTACTCACAAAAATCCGTATCTCAAGCATAATCATACAAGCATATCATCAATGAAAAATAAACATAATCATCAATAGGTGAGCATAGTTTCTTATCTTAACATATCCTTATGAAACATGTTTCTAACATATCATAAACAAAGAAATCATATGAGGTAGATCATGAGAAGCATAACATATCGTGGAACATAGAAAGAAACATATCATATATGAATGGGTGCATTATGCAAAATATCTTTTTAAAACATATGTCATGTCGAGTGCAAGATGTCTTTATACATATCTTTTAATATTTGAACATAATATCATCATCATGAGGGCCCGTCTTGTACCACATACATACATAAATGCGCGCAATCCCTAGGACAGGGTAGCTAGCCCCGAACCTACTAGGGATCTAGACCCGTTCATAGTCCGTCGGTCTAGGGGCGTACTAAGGAGTCCATCCCTTTTTACTAGACCCGTTCATAGTCCGTCGGTCTAGGGGCGCTTATGGAGCCCACCCTTGGTACAAGCCATACAAAGTAAAGTACATGTCATGCATATCATATCATTATAATCGTCATATCATATCATCATAAGGTCATGCTCTTGTCTTAACATGAAGAGTGCTCTTAATCCCAACTTAAGGGAAGCAACTCTTTGCCATTTTCTTATCATATCATAAGGCATGCATTCTTGGCACATGGCCATCATATGAAATCATTATCATGCTTGGTTCATAAACTTACATAGATGAGCATACAACATATTGAAATCATACACGCTTGTGTACATAATCATCATAAGGATCATATCATGCATAATTCGTAACATACATAATCAACATGTTACTGATCTTATCATAAAGCATGCATACTTAAACCTAAACATATCATAAGGAAAATTCATGGCTTGCTAAGTTTAAGTTTAAAACTTTCTTGAATCCTAAGTCATAGTCATGGCTGAAAGTTCATAACAAAGAATACTCCTAAACAACATACAACATGAATACTTAGCAAATCTCATAACATATCATAAGAAGTCTATGAACATACTAAATTAGGTTTTGAGTTTCATGAACCCTAACACCTTATCATAACCGAAACATCATATAACAAGGAATAAAACTTCTAAGCAACATATGAACATAAATACTTAGCCAAATTGATAACATATCATAAGGAAGTCTATGAGCATGCTAGATTAGGTTTTGAGCTTCATGAACCCTAAAATCTGATCATGGCCGAACCTTCATAAGCCAAGAATATAAACTTCTAAACAACATGTAACATGAACACCTAGCTAATTCCATCATATATCATAGAGAAGTCTATGAGCATACTAAATTAGGTTTGGAGCTTCATGAACCCTAAGGATTAATCATGGCCGAAACTTCATCATGTAGGAAATGAATTTCTAAGCAACATATAAGTATAAGTTTCTATCCCATTTTATCGCATATCATCAAGAAGCCTATGAGCATACTAACTTAGGTTTTGTGCTTCATGAACCCTAAAAGTTATCATAGCCGAAACATCATGCAACAAGAAGTAGACTTCTAAGAAATCTTTTAACATGAATACCTAGCAAATTTGATAACATATCACAAGGAAGCCTATGGACATGCTAAATTAGATTTGGAGCTTTAAGAAACCCTAAATCACTATCATGGCCGAAACTTCACAACTAAGAAATAAAATTATGAGCAACATGTAAACATAAATCTCTTAGTTAATTTCATTACATATCACATGGAGGTCTATGAGCATACTAATTTAGGTTTTGAGTTTCATGAACCCTAATATTTCCATCATGGCCGAAACTTCCTCAAGCAAAAACATAATTTCTAAACAACATATGAACATGAATCTCTAGCCAATTTCATAACACATCCTAATTAATTCCATGAGCATGTTAGATTAAGGTTTAAGCCTCATAAACTCTATATTTTTATCATGGCCGAAACTTACAAAAGCAAGAACACAACTTCTAAACAACATATGAACATGAATCTCTAACAAATTTCATAACACATCATAAATAAATCTATAAGCATGTTAGATTAGGTTTTAAGCCTCATGAACTCTATACTTTTATCATGGCCAAAACTTTCTCAAGCAAGAACACAACTTCTAAACAACATATGAACATGAATCTCTAGCAAATTTCATAACACATCATAAATAAATCTATGAGCATGTTAGATTAGGTTTTAAGCCTCATGAACTCAAACTTTTCATCATGGACGAACCTTATAAAAGAAAAGAAGGTCAATAAACATCTTAATAAGAAGATCAATTTAACATCACACACATAATTTCTTTTCTAACTAAATTCATATCATAACCTACTAAAGTACATAAGCATGGTTTCTTCTCTTCATTTTATTTCTAATTCTAAGAGTTCAAATCTTTTGAGAATACCGTAAGCAACTTGTACCACAGGTGAGGGAATACTTACATCCTTATTTGCTTAAGGAAAAGGGATCTTTCTTGTGGAGCCTTCCTAGAGAGGGGTCTTCTTTGTTTTTGGATTTCAGCAAGGAGAGGTGGGGGTAGGTCTTGGTCACGGTGAGGAGGAGGAGGGAGGAGGAAGAGGAGCAAATGAGTTTTCCTCTTTAATTTTCCCTTTTATTCATCATGAGAGGAGGAAGGGAAAATGTAATTTTCCTTCTCCTTTCTTTTACTTCTCCTTAATGAGAAGAGGAAGCAAGAATCCTCTTTTCTTTTGAGAGGGGGAAGGCAACTCTAACTTCTCCTTCTCAATGAAAAATCTCTTTTCTTACCCTTAACTATATTGTCACTTCTTTCTTTAACAATAATTTCTCTTGGTCTATTGGTTAACACATGCATATATCTAGTAAGAGATCCAAGGTTCAAGCCTTGGTCATCTCTCTTTTTGGTTTTATTTTATTTTTATTATTTTTGCAATTTCCACATAGGCCTTTTTTCTTTATTCATGATAAAAATATCTAAAATCTTGCTAAGTACTCTATGGGTGTTATAGGACTTTCCTACATACTTGGTCAAACTTGTTAGATCAAAACATAGCATAACTTTGAACCTTTACCAATATCAAAATACAAGTTTGATTATCTAGTGCTCCCAGCATCAACATGCCCTTCTACCACATGTTGACGTCTATGTTTTCAGCCACAGGAGTAGATGTCACCTATGGTACACTCACTCCCTTTAGTGAATATTACGTGTTTGGTTAGAGGTAGTTGTTATTAGTACATATAGAGGTTGCTAATTAAAGGGGTCTGACCTAGAGAGGGGGTATCTTGCTAGTTATCCCAGCGAAGGTCGATGAGGCAGCTGAGGGAGCAGAGGAGGGGATGTCGAACTTCAACTTTCCCAACATATTTGCATCTCTTCCATCTCCTTCCCCACCTTTGACTACCTAGTCCTTAGAGGAGCAAGTTGCTAGACAAGAGGAGTCTTCCTCTCTCATCGAGTAGTCAGTTTCTAGTCACCGTGAGGAGGTAACTATTGGATTTCAGCCGATGGAGGATATTATTTATGTCTTACATTTGACTCACACTCTCTTCCACCTCCATTAGTTGATGAGCCTTAGACTTTATAGATACTTTGGATTGTGTCTTTTGGGGATATGTTTGTACTTTTTTAATGGATCTTTTCATCTGTTTGACTTATTTACTAGCTATTTTTAGATTATGTTTATCTGTATTTGCTTTGGATATTTGTTGATTACTTCCTACTTGTTTATTTATACTCTACATATTTTGATGTATGTCAAATGGGGAGGATAATGGATTAGATAATTTAATAACTCAAAAACTCAAGAAAAAAATCATAACACAAATCATGATATTATTTATGCTATTGTTTTTCTATTTTTTTCTAAATTTAACCTTAGTTGTCATTACATAAAAAGAGGAGAGATTATTGGTTCAGTCAATACTAATAATCAAACTCAGGTTTTGATGTATGACAAAAAGATAAAGTTAGATTATGTGATATTACTTTATCGAGTATATAGAGTAAAGAACTTGATCGGTCTAAAGGATCTGATACCAGACTGAAGTCTAATTAGGTCAGGAGAACCTGATAGCTAGTAGGAAGCCCAGATAGATCAAGAAAATACTTGATATCTAGTAGGAAGTCTAGTTGTATTTATAGGACCTGATAACTGATTGATGTCTAGATGAGACATCTGGCAGAAAGATCTAGTGGGTCAGATGATAAGTCAAGTGATTATAGTAAGGTAAGTTAGTAGAGGAGAGAGATTAGTGAGGATGAGTCCTAGTGGGACTGTAGGTACTAGTTGATAACCATGATTTTGACTATATTATCTTGATTCATAATGCATGCTTTTGATGGTTTATTCATAGCTTAATCTCACATATACATTATATTTCATAATTACATGTGATCTTGGACTTAATTGCAATTTAGCCAATTATCATGGTATTTGATGCTAATCTTTGATTATTATTTTATAGACATCAAAAGGGTCATGGACCCGATCAAATCAGACCGCATTTGGGCTCAAATCAAGGGCTTAATGAGGCGATCAGACCTTGGAGCATTATGAACCGTCCATTGAAGATTGGAGAGATCTGAGTCATCCGTCAAGCATCTGGTCCATCCGACCTAATGAGGAGTAGATCTCATCCATTGATGAATATCCAGAAGTTTCGATCCAGATCTGACCTAATCCAACCGTTGATCAAGCCCGGATTGTTCTGGACCGTCCGATCAGATGAGAAGGGGTTTAAATCCCGCGAGAAGCTACAGGAACATTTGGGCTCGGTGTGTTCGTGATTTTGCTACAGTGCCATCTTCTTCTTCCTTGTGGCACCGTTGCTCCCATTCCTCAGATCAGATCCGGTTCGTCTTCCTCTTCACCGACAATGACTTCCAACTGTCGGCGTTCATCTTCCGGTGATCAGAGAGTGTTGAGAGAGGTTTCTCGGACGCAACTCAGGTTCTGCTCACTGTCGCGATCCTGTTGAGGGAGGTTTCTCGAACGGCGATCTTCGCCTCAACCAGAGCTTAGAGGGAGGTCTCTTGAGAGCTACTGGACCTTTTCCGATCTTCATTCCATAGCAAAACTGGGTCAATTTGGCCGTTCGATCTGATTTGCGACTCAACAGAACCTGAGCTCTGTTTCTTCGGCCGATAAGGTTTCCAGATGGATGGAGCTTGAAAGGAGGTTTCTGTGAGCTGTGATTGCCCTATGGAAATAGCTGGAAGCTCGGGAATTGTTTGTTGGGTGCTTGAAAGGAGGTTTTCGAGAGCACTTCTGTTTTGGAGGTTTCCTGGCAGATTGAAGAAGGTTGCTACAGGTTTGGGACTGTGGAATGTTAGGGTTTAGATTTCTTTGTTCTTGTCTTTTAATTGTTCATAACTTGGCTCAGATCTGAAGATCTAATTAACTTAGCTTGCAATTTCATTTTGGATTTCTTGCTTGCATCTTCGATTTCTTTAGATTTCAGCAATTCAAGCCCCGGTTTACTTACTTGATGTTTATGTAATTCCATTTCTGAGTTTCTTAGTTGTATTATGGATTTGTTGAGTTTTTGGCAATCCAAATCTTGTTCAGTTACTAACTTAGTTTGCAACTTATTTCTAGTTTTTTAATTCATGTTTTGGTTTCAACAAGTTAGAGTTTAGTTTCAATTCTTGAGTTTAGTTTCATTATAAATTCTGTTAACCTTGTTGATTGTGGAGTGAATTCAAGATTTGGTGATCAAGTAAGTGTTGAATTTGATTGTGATAGAGAATGGGTTGTTATTTTCGGTTCTTGTAACTTTGATGAGAATTTGAGTTGAGTTATGGCTACTAAGAGTGTAAATGTTAAATACTTGAAGGCTCTATTTCTGTGAACTTGAATGGAAGGGAATTCAATTGATTTATTTGATGAGCTGATACTTAAGAATTTGAGTTTAATTGTTGTTAATTTGATGAGGAGAAGTTTAATCATGTTGAGGTGAGAATGGACATTCTTTGATTTATTTGTGATTGTAGAAGGATTCAGTTTGAAGTGTTAATTAAATGAAAAGTTAAATTGATCTTGTTGATGTAGGAATTTGATTGGAACTAATTATAGAATGAGCACACACTTACTAGTTAACCTTGGAAAAATACGACTTGGGACTCCTTACTACGACACATGTTTCATTTAGTTTAGTTGAGTTCCAATCTTTATCAATTTGGTGAGCCTTGTGACATGCAAAAAGGCCGACACCAAATTTTGGTGCCGTTGCCGGGGACTTAATTAGTAGTGTGTGTTTAATTTTAGATTGTGCATTGATTGATTTATTTTGTTAGCATATTGATTGATTTGATTGCTATTCTTTTTGCATTTTCATGTTGATTTAATTCTGAATTTTAAAGTGCTTTTATGTTCATACTATCATGTGTTTGAAACTTTATGCTCTTGAATCTTCTAATCGTGATTTTTAGTGTTGTAGTGAAGAACAGGAGATTTCTTTAGCATGGATCCGTATTTTCAGAATTTGGGAGGTGGAATGGAGAGTTATCATTTTCAGCCTGAGTATCAGTTTTACCCAAACATGGATCAACAAAATAGGTATGAGTCATTTTCAAATGGTTTTAATTCTAATTGGGTGGATAATTTATGTTTCAGGTATGAAAGTGCACAAGGACAATTTATTGAGCCATATCCAGCTTACCATACTTCATATGGGTTCCAAGAAGTTTCAACATCTTTTATGCCACAACCTTTTCAGCAAAATGACCCTCAGATGGATGAGTCAACATGGAAACTCAGGGAGATGATGCAACAAATGATTGAACATCAAGATCAACAATTCTCAAGGATACAGAACTTGCAGTTACAGTTAGATTAAATTACATCATCCATCAATCAGCTGCAAACATAAAATTCCAGTGGAGAGATGGAAAGTAGCGATTCTGTTAGGCCTGACCCTACTTCCATTAATTCACATGATTTTTCTAGTATTTTTTGTGATGATTATGTGATTATGCAAATTTCTGATCCTACTGATATTGTTGTTGAAGATGTTGTTAGTGATTCTGGTTCTGAACATGTTTTTGAAGATGATTTAAGTGTAGGGGAATGCTTACTGGAAGCATTACCTCAAGAATCACCAAGAACTGAAGATGTAAGTGTAGGGACTTGTGCTATGGAGCCAAGCACCCAAGAATCACTACATGAAGTTGAACATTCACGAGAACCAGAGCTTGAGCCATATCTTGATGAAGAGGAGGTAACAATCACCACTCCAGGTACCTTTCAAGAAGAAAAGGTGAGTATTATTTGTGATTCATCAGAAAATTTAATAGAGGTACGGTTCATTGATTTCATTAGTTGTGATTCATTACTTGCTAAATTTTCTACCCACACTAATATTGTAACACCCACAAAATTATAAGATAAGTATATGGGGGTTAGTTGCTTTAGAACATAGAGGTAAAAAGAATCAAAAGAAGAAATAAAAAGAAGAGGTGAAGGTTTGAACCTTGAACCTCTCACAAAGGATAGAAATAAAACTATGTATGATAACCACTAGGATAATGAATAATATGTGAATGGGAAATGATGTGAATTGTAGTTAAAAGTAAAGATAAAAATTTAGTGAGGAAACAAGAGAAAATCAAGTAGCTTTCTTCCTCTTGTTTACCTCTTGGTTAAGAAAAGGAGTAACAAAAGACAAGTTGTCTTTCTCCCTTTTTCTTCTCTATTTTCGTGGGGTTTAAGGGGATAATGAAGAGAAGAGTTAAGGGGAAGGAATGAAGACATATTCTCATTAGAAAAATACATGCATGCATTAAGGAGGAAAGGAAGCAAAGTTCACCTTTGTAACTTCCACCCACTTAGCATAAAAAGGAAAGGAACTAAAGGATTTCATTTTTTTTCCTTCTCCCTCACCCTTGCCGAGACTAGAAGCCTCCTTTCCTCATCTCCACAAGCCAAGTTTAGGTTTCTCTCTAAGAGAAAGCTAAACTACAAGAAGGAGCCTTCAAGGTGTACCCTTCCAAGCAAGATAAAAATCAAGAGGAGTGCTAGAAGAAGAAGCTCTCTACTTCCTCTTCACCAAGGGTACCAATTCTTTAAAGATTAACAAGTGAACACTAGGTAAGCTTCCCCTCACCTGTGGTACAATAGTTTATACGGTTTTTCCATGGAGATAGATCGCTTAAAAACCTAGGACTTGCTTTGAGAAAATTCGGCCAAAAACAAGAAGAAGAGTCTGAGAAAGTTGTAATTGGTTATGCTTACTATTTTTCTTGTGACATGTATTTTATGTAAGAGGTTAATCTAAGGTTTCCATGCTAGAATAAATAATGAAAAATTAGATCCATAAGCCCTAGACTCTCGGCCAAGCATGAACAAGAAGACTAGGTAAGTTAAGACTCAAACTAAGCATGTTTCCTTATTCTTTTGTTATGTACCTATGATGATGAGGTTGTTAAATTTTTCTCTTACTTGTATGTTGTTTGAAACTCCATTTCCAAGCTCATGAATACTCGGCCATATAAGAAGTAAAGGCCTAGAAGAGTTTTAAACCTAAGACTAAGCATGCTAAGATTTTTCTAAGACAAGATATGAAGCTAAAATGTTATGACATGATTTTTATGTTAGTTATGAATCTTGTTCCATGTTTTTGAAGGTTCGGTTATGATGAGATTTGAAGTCTAGGAAAGTTTAAACCAAGGCTAGGAGGCTCATGACTTCTTGATTAAACAATATGAAACTAGTTGATGATTTTATGGTTGCTTGTTACATAGAATTTTGGTTATATAAAACTTTCGGCCACACCAAGTTTTGAGGCTAGGATGTGTAGATTGTTAACTAAGTTTACTCATGTTGTTCCTTGTTATGATGCCATGAAAATGTGTAGGGTTTCCATGCTTTTAGGCCATATGAAAAACAAGACCAAGCTCATATGTTTCGGCCACCTTTGGATTAAAGGCCTAGGGAAACTTAGAAACCAACTTATATATGTTCATGATGTTTCTTGTGGTAAGCACTATGAAAGGTAGTTGTGTTTTCCATGCTTTTATGCCACTAGAAATTTAGTTCATACTTGATAGGTTTCGGCCAAGACTAGAGTAAGGCCTAGAGAAATTTTGAAACCAACTTACATATGTTCATGATATTTCTTGTGATAAGTAATATGAAATGTAGTGTGGTTACCATGTTCTTATGCCACTGAAAAACTAGTTCCATGAGTTATAAGTTTCGGCCACCTTGAGTTAAGGGGTCTAGGAAGTTTGAAATTTTAAACAAACATGCTTATGTTGTTCCTCATGAAAATGTATAACATGTTGGCTTAAGGTTCAACACTTCCATGCTACTTGTAACCTAGAATGAGACAAGCTAGGGTTCGGCCATGATAAGATTAGGAGCTTAAGAAACTTAGAACCCAAACTAAATATGCTTAAGTAGTTCCCTATGAAATATGATATGATATGAGTTTAGGGTTTACATGTTTGCATGTTGCTTAGAACTTGATTTCCCTTCATGAAAGGTTTCGGCCATGAAATAATTGGAAACCTAGGACGGCTTAAAATTTAGGTTAACATGCTTATGACCTTTCTTATGTTAGTATGTGAAGATACCATTAGATTTTTATGTTTGTATGTTGTCTAGAGATCATGTGGACCTTTCATGACTTTCGGCCATATGGGTTTAGTGACTAGATATACCTCACATGCTATGAAGAGATGATATTAAATGATTCCATGAATGGTTATGTATTTTTATGATATGTGCTATGTTCTTTCATGTATGCTTATGACCCATGTATGTGCTATGTGCTCAAACATGCTTACTTTATGACATGATAAAATAATACGTTCGTTATGCAAGCATATGATTCATGCATGTGCTGTGTGCCCAAATATACATGCTTTATGATAAGTGATATGTTCATGATGTATGTTATGATTCATGCATGTGCTGTGTGCCCAAATATGCATGTTTTATGATATGTTAAGAAATATGATATGCATGAAATGATAAGAACTATGATATGTAAGTCATGCTACTTTACTTTATGTATGACTTGTACCAAGGGTGGGCTCCATAAGCGCCCCGGGGTCGATGGACTAAGAAACGGGCCTCGTTAGGGATGGGCTCCTAAGTGCCCCTAGGTCGATGGACTAAGAAACGGGCCTAGTATGTATGCCTTGTAGGGTTCAAGACTTGCAACCTTGGACCTACATAGGACGCGCGCATTTATGTATGTGGTACAAGTCGGGGCCCTAATCATGTTGAGATTATATTTAAGTATGTATTGTATAAGTTTTCAAAAGACATGTTGCATATGTTGCATGATATATGTTAGGAGTTTACCATGCTTATACTTTATGATTATGCCATGATAGTTATGATGATGTTATGCTATGACAGGATACGTTTGATGATCATGTTATGTTATGCCATGATACTTTATGTTATGTTACGATATGCTATGATATGCTCTTGACATGATACATTTATCTTTATGCCTTATGACTTGTGATTTTAATATGCTATACGATTTTTGAGAGTAGGAAAGGAACTTACTGAGTTATGAGTGCTCACAGCTTACTTTCTTGTACCACAGATAAAGGCAAGGAATGGATGTACTAGAGGAGCAGCAGGAGAGGCTAGAAGGATGTGTGTGGTAGTGGACTGGCTAAAAGAAAAGACCTACTTTTGTTTAATAAGAAATTTGCCATGTTGATGTTTTTATTTTATGACTCCATGACCTTAAGTATGTGTTGGGTATTAAGACTCAAAAATTATGATAGGTATGCTATGTGTTTCTTTTATGTCTATGGTGATCTTTAAGTAAGAAAAGGTTTTTACTTTCTTTTAAGCAAGACTTCCGCTGTGTTAAGTATGTATGTGTCGTAAGTAACCCCCGTCGCCTTAGCAGGAAGGGGCGGGGCGTTACAAATATTCTCCTATTCTTTTCTTATCCCACATGCGTGTGGGAGGGATTTCTTTTTATTGATGTTGTAGGAGAATCCAAGCTTCCGGAGTGGATGCTTGAACTGAACCGCCTCCGTCCTCCAGAAAAAGCTTTGAAAGGAAAAATGAAGAATAAAAATAATTTTAGTGGAACAACAATTACTCCATTTCTGATGTGGATTTTGTTGCTAAATGTTCTTCGACCACCGGAATTAAAGGGGAGTTGGTTCTAATTTAGCTTTCTTTTGCATTTTAATTCATGTTTTGTTAATAAATTTCTTTTATATGTTTCTTTAGTTTTATACTTAGCAATTGCATTTTACTTCCACACTTTACTTTCATACTTTGCATTTTTGTTTAGTACATAGCATTTTAGTTGAATAAATTCTCCATGAATTTTCTAAGTAATATTTTTAAGATGGTAAAAGTTTCTTAAATTTGATCATCAATTTTAGGTCATTTGACATGATTGGATGCCTTTCTTACATGATATTGGTTAAAGTGGTGGTGGATTCCTATTTGAATAAATTGAGCTTGATTGCATAAAAATACCTAGAGAGGACCACTTTAAGCCTAAACATTATTTTATCTTTCTGTGACATGCACTTACAACAATTGAAACTCTAGAACTTGCTAAGTTTCTTTTCAAAGTCAAAATAGCATATGTATGCATGGAAATGAAGAATTTTTGTTATTCTTGTTCCCTCACACTTTCTAATTTCTTCCATAATTTTCTTGAAATATGTTCATAAAGCATTCTAATTTTTGATCATCTTTGCTTGTCATGTTTCTATTGAGAGTGTTGGTTGAATTCTTGATGAGTTAGATTGTGCAAGATGACAAGGTTATAAGTGTGGGGGAGGATTTTGGACAAAAATTAGAGGGGTTGAAGGATTTTTGATGGCTTCATGAGGGTTGCTTTTTGACTTTCGGGAATGAAATAGAAGTGACAAGAGTTCTTCATCTCTTTGATTTGCTGCAAAACCTGGAATTTTTCAATTGTACTTCTGTTTTATGCTGAATTTACTGCAGTAGACTGCAGTAGGTATTCAATGAAGCTTGATTTGGTTTTCCAATAATGCAATAGAGATGCACATATTCAGTTAAGTGATAATGAGTGCTAATCTGATAAGAAAAAAAAATATATAGCCCTTGAAACTGTGAAGTATCAGAATTGTGTAACACTTCCTTGAATTGATTGCAAGTGCTCTGAATTTATATGTGGCAATTTGGAAATGTAAACAAGCTAGTGTAGGGCTCAACTCAATACAAAGTAGGATGTTTGAATTCTTATAAGGGGCAGATATTTGTGAAGCTGATTGCTATAATAGAATTCCAGTTTTGTGCCAAGACAGTTTGTTGTTTTTGGACAGCAATAATAAAAATTCAGTTCTTAATATAATTTGTATAGCACAACTTAAATCTATTGGAGATTAGTGAAATTCTAAGATGCAGCAATACTTAATCAGTTTAGAATCTGATTTCTTGGATTTGAAACCTTCAATGCCTTGTTGTTTTTAGATTCGATTTCCAAGAACTGGTTGAAAATGCTTTCCTGTCGCAAGCTTCTAAACAGAAAGAATCTAACTGAATTTGATGTATCAATGTTGACATGTTATGGGCCAAGCTTTTGTGGCAAGTTACTGATAAGTGGACAGAATCAGACACAAATTAACAAAAACCTTGTAGCTAGGAAAGTTGTTGCAAACTCTTGAAGTTTAACTGAATTTGATTGCTAAATTGCTGAAATTTTGTGCAAGCTGCAGGATTAAAATCAGAGTGCTTGATACAAGTTTGATGCCAATATCAAATGAGATGCTGGTATATGCACATTAAACAGAATTTCCATTCTTAGAAACTGGGAAATTTCAGAACTAAGAAGGAGAGTTGGGCTAACTTCCGAATTCCTGAATTCAGTTTCCTGCTCCGTTGAATCTTAAATTGCATAACTCAACAGAATTATAAGAAACAAAAGGAAGCTGATTTCTGATACCAGTTGCTGAGATTTCTCACTTCTTGTTTGTGCAGATTGCAGAACTAGAAATCTGAGGTTGCTGTTGGAGTTGGCTAGTGTACAAATTTTCTTGGAACAGATTTCTACTGTAAATCTTAGCTTTTGTGTTAAAATAATTCAAGAAATGGACGGGAATGAGCAAAGTGGATAAATTCTGAAAATGCAGAATTCTGAAGAATAAGAAATGTTGCATCACTGTGCCAAGTTAGGAAATGAATTATAACTAGCTAGAGTTGTTGAAATCTGAAAGATTTTGAGTATGCTTTGATAAGGTTCTTAAGTAGCAAGATGAAGTAGTATTGAGATTTTTTAGTGGCTAAACAAGGCAATGTTGATACAAAGTCATGAATCTATACAGGAATCCAGAACTGCATTTAGCCATGCTACATGATGTTACACTGGCCAATTGAGCAAAAATCTGATCAAGCCTTACTCTAAATCTAATGCAAAAGAGGAAGAAATGAGAAATTTTAGTCACTTATTCTGAATTTTGAAATCAGATTTTGTGGTGTGAATCTGTGATTTGTGAAGCTCTACATCTTTCAGGACTTTTGTGTGCAAAACCTATAGGTTGTGAGGAATCGAAATGCTGTTATTAAGCATGGAAAACAACCTGCTGAAAATAAGTTGTTACGAACTAAGGATAGAATTATAACATGTGATGTTGAATGAAGTTGAATCTAGAATTTGACACCATGCACCTTTGGCAGCTGCAAATCTTCTGTTTTTCTGAAACTGATCGTTTCATTGCAATGCTAAGAGTAATTAATAAGGAAGAGTTCAAGTTTATGTCCAGTAAACCAGAACCCTACAGTAATAAAATTTGCAAGTGATGTATCAATTTCTTCAAGACTGTACCAAATTTAGATTCTGAATTGTCCAAAAGATGCAGAAATAAAGAATGTTATAAGTTTCATCCGTAAGGAAATATACAGGAAATGTGCTAAAATCATATTTGAAACTTTGGCAAGAAGTGATGTTCCAAAAGAACTTGCAGAATTTGGAATTGGCAGCTACACTCTAGTTTCGAATTTGAATCTGAACATCAATTCTTATTGCAATTCTCAAGTGAAACTGCAAGACTTCATTGCACTGCTAGTAACTAGAGTTTGTTGTAAGCAGAATTGAAGTGACTGTTTGAAATTTTGAATTTCTGTATTTGACTACAAGGTTACAATCAACAGCAGTGTTTGTAAATTGTCCAATTCTATTCAGTAAATTTGATAGCAGAAAATGAAATGAAGAGAAGAAAATCAGAGAATTTGATTTTTACATTTTGTTACTGGAATTTTGGAGTAAAAGTAACAAGACAATGATATAAAGAATATGCAAGAAGCAGAATGTTGCTGATCTGTATTCTACTTCTGGATTGTTGAAAAAATGTAAGCACATGGGATAAGATAGAAACTTTTCTTCTAATGATGGATACTTGATAGGCAAGGGAATTATCAGCTATAATTCTGGAATTTCAATCAAATAACTCTTGATTGAGAAGTTAACTGAGCTCTGAAAATAACTCACATGAACTGAAGGAAGCTGTAATCGGCAGCAATTAGAAAATATACAGAAAATGTGCAAGTTTATGCCAGATTCCAGATTCTGATTTACTGAACTCATAGATACTAGCACCAATTCTAAGAACATCTGAACTATTGTTGATGTTGCAGTAAAAATCTGTTGCAGAATTCATGTAACACCCCTAGAAAGCCTAGATAAGAAAGTAAGGATAATAAGAGTTTGAAGGTAGTGAAAAGAAGGTGTAAATATTCTAAGTTGAATATTAAGATGGGAAGGATTTAGATGATTAAAACTTTATGAAAGAAAATAAAGTTGAGAATATAAATCATCTATATTTATAATGTATGGAATTAATGTAGACAAAAGGAAGAAATATGAGATAATATATTCAGGTGTGAAATATTTATGCATAATGCATATACATGAATTATTTTGTACAAAAATATGTTAGGAGAAGGATTTGATCCTTGTTTCTCTTGTGGATGCATGCATGTGTTAACCAAGTGTGATAGGAGTGAATATTGTAAGAGGAGAGATGGGAATTTTAATTAAAGGAAAGAAAGGAGAGAAATTAAGAGAAAGAAAAGAGAGAAACTCAAGAAGCATTTCTCTAGCATATTCTTTCTCATTAAGAGGAGAAGTAAATGAGGAGGATGAATCAAGTCAAGTTTTCCTCCCCTCACTTTAGTATAAATAGGCATGGAGGGGGGGGCTTCATCCTCAACTCACTCTCCTCCTCTCCTCCATTTGTGCCGAGCACTCTCCCTCCCTCTTTCCTCTTGTTGCCGAGAGCAACAACTCTCCCCCTTCTTTCTTTCTTTTTGTTGCCGAGCAACACAAGAGGAAGAAGCCTCCTCTTCTTCCTCCTCCTCTCCACCAAAAGACCTAGCCACTTCTTCCTCCATTGGTGCCGAGCAAAGCAAGCAAGGAAGAAAGGTCCACAAGCAAGTTCTCAACTCTAGGAAACTTAAGCAAAGAAGGTAAGCTTCCCCTCACCTGTGGTACAAGGCTTTCATGTGATTTTCGGATTCTTTTTCTATGCCTTGAAAGAATGTTTTCCCCTATGTTTTTATACATATATGATGCATGATCAGAGGTGTATGTAACCCTAGAATTTCAATCAAAAATATTGTAAATAGGTTAGGAAAATTATTGTCTAACCAAACTAGTGCAAGGTTCCTTCTATGAAATGCTAAGGACCTTCCTATGGTTTTCTTGCTTGGAAGTTGAATGGAACCAAAAGAACCCCACTCTCATGTTTCGGCCAAGAAAGAATTTAGGGTTAGGAGGACCTTGAATTTAAAATAACTATGCTTATATGACATGATATAAAGTTCTTAAGAGTTGTATGCTTGTATGTTGAAAGAAACTCATGAACCTTACTCTTAATATTTCGGCCATGGTAAGGTGATGGTTTAGAGAAGCTTAAACAAAATTCTAATATGCTCAATGACCTCTGTGATATTATGTTATGAAAGATGATTAATGCTCTCATGTTTAATTGGAATGTAGAAAATTAGTTACATGATTTATGACATGTAAGATCACAAGAGTCCTAGCTTGTTTATGATCCAACCTTGTGTATGATGTTCTTAGTAAATCTTGCTATGAAATTTACTTAGGTTTCCCATGCTTTAGGCCACTTAAAGGAAGTTTATATTCTATGAATTTCGGCCAAGTAAGGTTTAAAGGACCTAGAGGCCATGGAAATGAAACCTAAGGGGTTAAAAGTACTTCTTATGAAAACTTGATAATGTGTGAATGTGATACATGTTTGTATGACCTAAATGAATCATTATGTGTTCGGCCATGAAGGGATAGATGCCCTAGAAACCCTAGAACAAAAATTAAATATGCCTATGCCATGCTGTATGAAAATGATATGATAATAAGTTAGAATGCATGATTGCTTTAGTTACGAAATGATATGCATAATGAAGTTATATTATGAAATATGCCATGATGTGTTATAGCATAGAAAATGCTATACATAATGAAAAGAAATGAAGTTATGTTATGATATGTGATAGCATAGAAAATGCTATACATAATGAAAAGAAATGAAAAGAATAAATGCATGAAAGATTGTTAAGGACATGATATGATAGTTATGCATGATAAGTTATTTTATGGTTTGTACCAAGGGTGGGCTCCGTAAACGCCCCGGGGTCGATGGAGTAAGACTCGGGCCTCGTCAGTAATGGGCCTTTGAGTGCCCTAGGTCGATGGAGTAAGACTCGGGCCTAGTATGTATGCATTGTAGGGCTCAAGACTTGCTACCTTGGACCTACGCATTATGTATGTGGTACAAACCGGGATCCCAAATGATGATGATATTAATTTCAAGTACTATACATAATGAAAAGAAATGAAAAGAATAAATGCATGAAAGATTGTTAAGGACATGATATGATAGTTATGCATGATAAGTTATTTTTATGGTTTGTACCAAGGGTGGGCTCCGTAAATGCCCCGGGGTCGATGGAGTAAGACTCGGGCCTCGTCAGTAATGGGCCTTTGAGTGCCCTAGGTCGATGGAGTAAGACTCGGGCCTAGTATGTATGCATGGTAGGGCTCAAGACTTGCTACCTTGGACCTACGCATTATGTATGTGGTACAAACCGGGATCCCAAATGATGATGATTTTAATTTCAAGTACTATTAAGTATAAGTTTTTAAATTCACGATCCATTGCCTACATTCATATGTGCTTGAATTATATGATGATATGATATAATGTCATGTGATGTTATGATATGAATATGATGCCCTTGTATGTCTTATGCTTGTGATTTATTTGTTTTATGATATGATATTCATGCTTCTATGAAATGATATGTGAATAAGAAATATGCATGATATGTTTGAATAGAATGATATGTTATGTTATGATTAGTTGAGACGATGATATGTTGATCCATTCTTGATATACGATGATTCTCGGTTTTAGTGAGTAGGAAAGGAACTTACTGAGCCATGAGTGCTCATAGCTTACTTTCCTTGTACCGCAGATAAAAGAGAAAGCTGGATGAACAACAGAGCAGCAGGAGGAGCAGATAGTGATGTGTGTGGTGGTGGCTCGGCTAGGACGATTCGGACAAATTAATATTTTTAGTTATAAGTTCAATATATGCACATTTGAACAAATCAGAATATGTGATATTATGCTTAATAAATTAAATTCTTTAAAATTTTTATTCTTCCGCTGTTATAGTAAAACATGTACGTAAGTAGTATAAGAACGTAGCGCCGCCTTTGGTTGGGTAAGAAGGGCGGGCGTTACAATTCAGTTGCTGTTTTTACCCAAAATTTTAAAAATTTTGCATCAAGTGTTTTGTGGGAAGTCAGATGAAGTAAAAGGAAGTTTATGCAAGATTTGTGACAAGTTCCAGTGATTGTTTTTCAGTATGTTAGTACTTGATTCTTTAGAGTCTTGACTAGAAGAAGATAAAGCATTTTGATTCCATGAGGAGTTGCATTGTCCAAGATGGCCAAATGTTTAAGTGTGGGGGAGGAAACTCTTCTCCATTACATGATGAGAGATTGTTAAGCTTCCAAATGCTGGAATTTAAGTGGAAAAATGGGGGAAAAAACAGTGAGAGAAAAATTGAAAAATGGCACATCAAAAGAGTATAAAATATGGAAGATAGAGTATCAAGATTCTATGTTTGCATTCAAATTGAAGGAGAGGTTAGCTTGATACTTTGAAGTGGTAATAACAAATGGTATTCATCTCTTTATTCATCAAATTGGTCAACTCATCAAGTATATTACTCCAATACTCTTATCTTCTCAATTTTTCATTAAATTATTTTCTTTTGCCATTTCATTCACTTTACTTGTTCTTTTTTATTTTATTTCAATTCTTCATGATAAAATCCTTTTGATTCATGTATTCTATGTTTTATAGTGGTGGAGAATTAGAAAATAAGCAAGCTTATGGTAGTGAAATGTTGTGAGTTGCATTGAGTGAGCTCCACTAATATGCATTTTTTAGTGTGAGGGCTAGAATAGGTGAATACTTTGTGAGATTGCAACTTGCTTATTTTTTTTTTCAATTAGATTGAAACCACCATACCTACTGATTATTGTTTGGATTGTATTCATGATTGTTTGTTATCTTTAGGTGGTTTTAGTTAAATTCTTTTTACCATCTTTTAGGTATTGCTAGGAGAATTTGTTTGGAGATGATTTTTAGCTTTCTTGACTTGTATGGGACGTCCAAGATTAAGTGTGGGGGATTTGATAACCATGATTTTGGCTATATTATCTTGATTCATAATGCATGCTTTTGATGGTTTATTCATAGCTTAATCTCACATATACATTATATCTCATAATTGCATGTGATCTTGGACTTAATTGCAATTTAGCCAATTACCATGGTATTTGATGCTAATCTTTGATTATTATTTTGCAGGCATCAAAAGGGTCATGGACCCGATCAAATCAGACCGCATTTGGGCTCAAATCAAGGACTTAATGAGGCGATCAGACCTTGGAGCATTATGAACCGTCCAGTGAAGATTGGAGAGATCTGAGCCATCCGTCAAGCATCTGGTCCATCCAACCTAATGAGGAGCAGATCTCATCCATTGATGAATATCAAAAAGTTTTGATCCAGATCTGACCTCATCCAGTCGTTGATCAAGCCCGGATTGTTCTGGACTGTCCGATCAGATGAGAAGAGGTTTAAATCCCGCGAGAAGCTACAGGAACACTTGGGCTCAGCGTGTTCGCGATTTTGCTACAATGCCATCTTCTTCTTCCTTGCGGCGCCGTTGCTCCCATTCCTTATATCAGATCCGGTTCGTCTTCCTCTTCACCGACAACGACTTCCAGCTGCCAGCGTTCATCTTCCGGTGATCAGAGAGTGTTGAGAGAGGTTTCTCGGATGCGACTCAGGTTCTGCTCACTGCCGCGATCCTGTTGAGGGGGGTTTCCCGAACGGCGATCTTCGCCTCAACCAGAGCTTAGAGGGAGGTCTCCTGAGAGCTACTGGACCTTTTCCTATCTTCATTCCGCAGCAAAGCTGGGTTGATTTGGCCGATCGATCTGATTTGCGACTCAACAGAACCTGAGCTCTGTTTCTTCGGCCGATGAGGTTTCCAGATGGATGGAGCTTGAACGGAAGTTTCCGTGAGCTGTGAGTGCCCTTTAGAAATAGCTGGAAGCTCGGGAATTGTTTGTTGGGTGCTTGAAAGGAGGTTTCCGAGAGCACTTCTGTTTTGGAGGTTTCCTGGCAGATTGAAGAAGGTTGCTACGGGTTTGGGACTGTGGAATGTTAGGGTTTAGATTTCTTTGTTCTTGTCTTTTAATTGTTCATAACTTGGCTCAGATCTGAAGATCTGATTAACTTAGCTTGCGATTTCATTTCTGATTTCTTGCTTGAATCTTTGATTTCTTTAGATTTCAGCAATTCAATCCCCGGTTTTCTTACTTGATGTTTTTGCAATTTCATTTCTTAGTTTCTTACTTGTATTATGGATTTGTTGAGTTTTTGGCAATCCAAATCTTGTTCAGTTACTAACATAGTTTGCAACTTATTTCTTGTTTTTAATTCATGTTTTGGTTTCAACAAGTTAGAGTTTAGTTTCAATTCTTGAGTTTAGTTTCATTATAAATTCTGTTAACCTTGTTGATTGTGGAGTGAATTCAAGATTTGGTGATCAAGTAAGTGTTGAATTTGATTGTGATAGAGAATGGGTTATTATTTTCGGTTCTTGTAACTTTGATGAGAATTTGAGTTGAGTTATGGCTACTAAGAGTGTAAATGTTAAATACTTGAAGGCTCTATTTCTGTGAACTTGAATGGAAGGGAAGTCAATTGATTTATTTGATTAGCTGATACTTAAGAATTTGAGTTTAATTATTGTTAATTTGATGAGGAGTCGAGAAGTTTAATCATGTTGAGGTGAGAATGGACATTCTTTGATCTATTTGTGATTGTGGAAGGATTCAGTTTGAAGTGTTAATTAAATGAAAAGTTAAATTGATCTTGTTGATGTAAGAATTTGATTGGAACTAATTATAGAATGAGCACACACTCACTAGCTAACCTTGGAAAAATACGACTTGGGACTCCTTATTATGACACGTGTTTCATTTAGTTTAGTTGAGTTCCAATCTTTATCAATTTGATGAGCCTTGTGACATGCAAAAAGGCCGACACCACTAGTCCAACTTAAATTCATTTTAGAAATCTAAGTTGAGATCAAAATTAGATCCTGGTCTTGGTAAGATAAGATCTAATTTATAAATTAATTTATGCATCTATGCTAACTTTATTTTATAGAAAATTTTATTATTTGGACTAACACGTTTTTGTATAAGTTAAATGCAAAAATTAATTTTAGATGAATAGTGTTTGACATGCCTTGAGTGATGGAGGGTGCTCCCAAGGGGATAAGCATCGATGATAAAACTTTCAGTACTGGATGCACCTTGGATTGTTGGAGGTACCTCAGGTTGGAGCATTGGAGGTGTCTTCAACAGAATGGAGGTGCCTTCAAGTGGATAGAGGCCAAAGTCCATAGAGATGATCAACTTGAATGGAGATGCCCAGAGACATTGGAGGCATTTCTAATACCCTTTAAAAGGAGGATTCGAATAGTACATTCAACACAACTTTTTTTATGAACTTCTTTAATCATTTTGGTGCAACATTCTCTTGCTACCACTCTGCTATGACTCTACTACGTCCAACTATTGTAGTCAAAGCAACACTCACCTCGAGCTACAATTTTCAATCTGCTAAAGTATTGGTAATGATTTAAGTTAGTTTTTTATTACATAAGAAAATGTAGATTGTTACACTTTCTTTATATGTATCTGATTTTATGATTGTTATTGGATTACCCAATCGATACAATCCAAGAGATCATGGGTCTTGGATCGTCGAAAGCTTCAAAATAAGTAAAACCAATTGTGTTCTAATTCCAAGATTTTTTTTCTTATTCTATTTTTTTACTATGCACTGATTTTAAACTGAAAAAGAAAAGTTTTTAAAAATGTGATTCAACCCCTCTCTCACATTCTATATGATCCTATAGTAAGAAGGAATGAAATGGTCGCATCATGACAATATCTCTAGTGGTTAGGGGCATAATGCATAGGACTAGGACTCCATATAAGACATAGTCCTAAATTTGGAGTGTAAGGGATCAGAACTAAGTCACAGTGGGTACCCTCTATTCCCTAAAAACAAATACTAATATATCATATCTAGTGTAATATGGAGTAGGGATCACCAAATGATAAGTCCTTAGGAGGGTAACAAAAGAAGGTTCTTGATGAAGGTCTAAATCGTAAATGCTCTCTAATGATGGTGGGGGACAATGTAAGATTCCTACCAGCTACACAAGTGGTGTAGGTGAGGTTATCGACTCGAACCAAGTTATTGTATAGTTTAACATGCAAATTTGTGTTAACTAGACTAGAACAATAAACTAAGTTCTATAGACTAATAATACTCAATCACCTCAACAAATGGTATGCATGATCTCATAAAAAATGCCCTACAACATTATCTAGAATGAAGATGTATATATGATATCGACAAAAACCAAGTCCTAAGTTTCTCTGTAGGAAATCTAGGGCAGTACTAGGGGTCTAAGAGGTGTCGGCATCAAGGTTCTTTCTCTTAATCCTATAAATAATAATTAAAAATTTAAAAATATTTAATTTTTGAATTAGTTAGAGTTAGAGTATTACTGAGGTATTTTCCGGATGATTATATAAGATATGGTGTCCTCAGAAGCAGAGTAGGCTTAAGATTTGGGGAGAAAATTGAGTGTAGTGTTCAGTTTGGGGTGCCTAGAGCTGAACTCCGGGTGCCATAAGTAGGCAAAATTTGGGCACCTAGAGATGGTTCTAGGCGCATAAATAGGAGGCATTTCGGGGTGTCCGAAAGGGATCTAGGCGCCCTTATCCGCAACACTATGGGTGGTTTAACCAAACCATGGATGGGTCTATTTAATGATGCAAGGCGCCTATATTTAGTCCAGGTGCTTGGTTTCGAGCGAGTAAAGACGCATGTATTAGTTACAGGCGCCTTGAACGTGTTGATATAGTGGCATAAGTTTGATTAAATTCTTGGTTTTTGTTTAGTTAAATTAAATTGATTTTATAAATTACATTAAGTTAGTTAAATTTGAATTAAGTTAAATAAATTAGTTGATTATGTTCAATTACGTTAAGGTTATTAAATTTTAATTAAGTAAAATTTAATGTTAATTAAATTAAGTTAATTTTAATTAAGTTAATTAAATTTAATTAAATTTAGTTTAAATTTATTAAATTTTAATTAAGTTAATTTTAACTTTAATTAAATTCATTAAATTAATTTGAGTTTAATTAATTAATTTTAATTAATTGAATTAAGTTTGATTAGTTTAAATTTAATTAATTGAATTAAGTTGGATTAGTTTAAGTTTAATTAATTGAATTAAGTTTGTTTAGTTTAAGTTTAATTGAGCTAATTTGACCTAAGTCCTCTCACCCTTTTTTAAATTTTCAAATAGAGAACTTTATAGGTTTTGTGAGATAGCTATTAATTTTATTTTTATTGATTTACTTTGAAATCTAAGGATTGATTGATATTTAAGTTAGATTCTGGTTTAACAATTGGTCAGTTAAGTGCATATTTTAAAAATTGGCTTCCAAGTTGTGGAGAGGCACAGAGACCTTCTTGGTTATCAGAGCAATGACCTCTTCTAGATAATCCTTTTTAAGAAATTATATCCATAACGTTCTTTTTGAAAAACTTTGGTCTAACTAGTCTAAGATGTTGCGAGGTAGCTTCAGTTAGTTCCACTTAGCTAAGTATACCAAATAGGATATGCCTTACCCTAATTGACATCTAGACCAAGCCTTCCTAACGTATTATCATCTTACCCCACCTAGGTACTAGGTTGAGCAAGGCTCAATCAAGTATAAGTCCTTATCTAACGATTATAAGTTATGTATAAAAAATAAGCAAGTAAATAAAGCGATAAATCAAACAAACATGCAAGTTTATTTAATAACAGAAATAGTTTTTCTATTAGCTCTCCTTGGATCATAACCTATGTAAGGTCTATCTAAGTAATGAATTTGACCCTTGGGGATCCAGTATTGATTTAGTCCAACTTAATTAGTCAAGTTTGATATAGGGACCCATGTTTGAACTTGGTTTCTAGTGGTTCAATTAACAATTGATAAATACAATTGTAAACGAGGCTTAGCCTTATATCCTAGTGTGGATCAATTATATACAACCCTTTATTTTCCAAGAATGATATCAAGATTTGGAACCTAAAGTGAATTGTACTAATGAATCTTTAAGTTCTTTGACTTGAGTTTTCAAGGTGAAATTTTCTTTCTCAAGTTGTTGAACTTGAGTTGAAGTTCCACTTAGAACTGGTTCAGTTAAAAAACTTAGGTTAGTCACCTCCTTAAGGGCTTTTACCTCCTTTTAGAGTGACTTGACCTCGATGTTGGATTTATCTAATTTATGAGTTAAGTATAAAACCATATCTTATAATTTTTTAATTAAATCAAGACTTAGAATGGGGTTTGAACATTTTGAACTGGATACAGATCCGTGACTTGACTTGGACTCAATCTTGATCACTTGTTCTTGTGCCAGTAATGCAAGGAGCCTTGCTTATTTTGGTCTTCTTCGTCTAAGTCGTTGGACAAAAATTCATCCCACATTTCTTGTAGTGGCTTCTTTCTTTTTTTGCTTTTTGCTGTCTTTCATATTTGGATACTCTGACTTGAAATGTCCCTTCAAGTTGCACCCATAGCATGCAACTTATGACTTCCTTTTAAGAGTATGGCTCAGTCCTAACCGGTTGTTCTTTATTTGGATTACTTTCTTAATTTTTCCTTTATTGAATTCTTTCTTTTTCTTGTAGAGTTTCTGAACTAGATTGATTAGTTCGGTGGTGATTTCGTTGTAGTCTTCGGAGTCTGATTAGTCTTCGGACTCGAGCTTGAATTAGGATCAGTACTTTGGTTCCTTCATCTTGATTTTTCCTACAAGGAAAGCAATTTGTTTCTCGACTTGGTGTGTATTATTTTGCTCATGTAGTTAAAATTTGGAAAATAACTCATCTAGTCTAAGAATTAAAAGATCCTAGGAAATCTTGTAATCATATATCATAGATGCCCATAAGGTGTTCGTAGGAAAAGTATTGAGAGTGTACCATATTATGTCATGATTCTCCACTTGTTGTCCGATGGAGTGTAGTTTGTTGATTAGATCTTGAATTCGGGTGTGAAGCTGACTTGCTGATTCTCCCTCTTGTTTTTTAATATTATACAATTTATTGAAAATTAAATCCCTTTAACTTACTTTGGTATCAGAAGTTCCCTTGTGTAATTTGATTAGCTTCTCCCAAAGTTCTTTGACATTGTTGAACTAGTTCAGTTCTTCTTTGATTAAACCACACTGAAGAGTTTGAGTCACCTTAGTGTCGGCATCGATCTTCTTCCTTGTTGGTCCATCCCATTTGTCACAAGCAATGGGTACTCCTTCGGTTGGGATAGTGAATCCCATTTGGATCACTATCCACATTTCCACCTAGGTCTTTAGGTGGTACTTTAAACATCCCATCCAATAGCCGAAGTCCTTGCCAGACAAAAAAGGCAGCGAGCGATACTATAGCCTTCTTGGTGAACCATGAAAATATATCTTGCACACAAAAACAAATGAAGAAATTATACCAAGACTTGGTCTTGGATTAGTAGTACAGAAGAATAGTAACATGAAAATGAAATTAACTCGAGTGATATAGCACCACCTTCGAGAAATGAAAAATCACTAGCGAGAAAAAGGGTTTATCAAAGTGGATGATTGCACCGATTTTGATTGACAATGAAAAAAATGATCGAAAGGTGGTTGAACCAATTAAATGTACCCCCACTTTGATACCATTGTAGGATAGGAGTAAGCACTGTTTGAATCCTAAGGTTATTTTTGGTATGATTAACCAAGTTATGTAACGACCCGGCCCTTTGGCCTCTTGGGCGGCCCTTGTGGCGGCCCAATTGGCGGCCCTTATGTCGTCGGCACATTTGGCGACCTCTCATGTCGTCGACCGACGACCCTTGGCCGTGCCATTACTCACTAGGTCTTCCCACCCCTGGCCAGTGGATTTTTGCCCAAGAGGCCAGGATTCATAAACTCTAATACTTAAGCCTGGAGGTTTAGAATTCGAATCCTAGGGGAGGCAAAAATCCACTGGCCAGGGGTGGAAAGTCCTAGTGAGTAACGGCACGGCCAAAGGTCGTCGGTCGACGACATTAGAGGTCGCCAAATGGGCCGCCAAATGGGCCAAGAGGGCCGGGTCGTTACAAGTTAGGTTAGGTCCTGTTATGTATTGATCCTTGTGTCTAAGTGTGTAGGAGTTTAGGAGCACAAGAAGTCGAGCGGAAGACGCAGCTAGCGAGAAGGACGGTGCGGGAAAGAGCCGACGAGCTTGGTGCATCTTAGGGACGAGGTGCTGTGGAAGAGTACACTGGTGGATGAGAAGAACGCGCGCGGCGGTCCGAGGGACAAGAAGACGAGGAGGAAGGTTGTTTAGGAGAAGGCCGAAATTGGGTTCGGGTGAACCTTATTTCGGTTGGTCGAAATCAGCCAAGCAAAAGAGAGAGGAAGAGAAAAAGAAACTGAAACCTTCTACTGGAAGGCGCCTTCACAGTGCATGGAAGGCACCTTCAAGCCTTCATGGAAGGCGCCTTCAAGCCTTCATGGAAGGCGCCTTCCATGGCTATGGAAGGTGCCTTCGACCATGCTGGTTCAAGCCGTTGCAGTGGAGAAAACTTTATCTACTGGCACCTCGTTGAGGCGCCTTCCAGCCTTATGGAAGGGACCTTCAGCCTGCAGATAAGTTTTTTCAAGGGTTATAAAAAGACCCCTAGACCTAGGAAAGAGGTAACAACTTGAGTATTCATTTTCTAGCAATAGTCTGAGCTGTTAGTGTGTGTAAGAGGCTTCTCCACCTTCACCAAAGGAGATTCTTAGTGAGCTTTCATCTGCCTTGGATTAACAATCATCCCGGTTATAACCAAGTAAATTCTGACTCTCTTTCTTTTAGTTTCGTATTATTTATTTTTATGTTATTGCTACTAATCTAAGTTGAAAGAGGAGAAACGTATTTTGTTTTAGTGTTTCGAACAACTCAACCCTCTCCATCCGGCCTACCCAGACCAACAAGTGGTATCAGAGCCTAACAGCTTTAGGAGGACTAACCGTCAAATGAAGGACACAAGATGGTCGGACAGAGCATCTACCCACCAAAGTCCAAGGGAGAGTTCGCGAGCTGGAAAAAGAGAATGGAGGCATTTTTCAAAATAGAGTTTGATTTATTATTACTAATGGAATTTGGTTTTGAAGCATCCAAGGGCAAGGAAAAGTTTCAATGGACGAAGATGATTTTAAAGAAGATGATTTTCAAGACATTTTACTGATTTAAGAAGTGAAGTCAATTGGAGCCTACGAGCCCACAAAAGAACTCTCGGAGAAATTCCTAGAACTACACGAAGGAACCTCGGAGGCGAAATTAAACTTGCGAGACAGGACTTACTTTGCAACCAACTCACCAACCTTCGATTTGAAGAAGATAAAACCATTGCACACCTTCACTCGAGGATTAAGGAGCTCATCACCGGACTTTTGAATCTCGGAGAAAAGGTAAGCAACCGAGATTCGGTAAGGTACACTCTTAAGGCATTCCCTAGAAATACGAAATGGTCATCATTAGTAGATGCCTATTATATCTCTAATGATTTAGAATTTTTTACCTTAGAAGAGCTATTTTCAACTTTTAAAGTCCATGAATCAAGATGTACAGATACGAAGAAGGAGACGAAGCACAACATTTCTAATATGGCAAAGATGGATGAACAAGATTCAGAGTCCTCTCTCAATGACAATGAAACGGTAATGATGGTAAGACGATTTAAAAAATTACTTAAATCTAGAAAATCTAACCATCTGTAGGGTAGTAAGAGAAGAACAATCAGATGCTTACACTACAATGAAGAAGGTCATGTTAAAGACAACCACCCTAAGTTAAAGATCAACGAGTATGATAAAGCCAAGAATAAGAAGCCCGCCCAAAAGAACAAATATAAGACCCTAAAGGCGACGTGAGATGAAACGTCATCCGAATCAGAGGTTGAAGCTTTCTCCAGACTTGCGTTATTGGCAAGTCATCAAGAAGAAGAACATGAAGCAAGCTCGTCCGAAATGAGCATCGAGAATATCGATAAAGGTGGAGCATCAACAGAAGAAAGTAGCAGTTCAGGGGGAGCTACGGACACGAGATCAACAAAGTATGTCAGGTAGGATCTCTTCCACCTGTTAAGTTGTTTAAATTTGTTAAATTATTAACTAAAGACTGTTACAAACTTGAAAAAGAAAACAAAGAATAAAAAATAATTTTAGCAAATCTTGTCTGTTAGAATATTTTGAAAAATTAAAAATTGAAAATGATAAATTGAGGACACAAGTAGAAAACTTAGAAAGCCATACACGTTCAACTATTAAAGCTCAAAATTTTAAAAGACTAAACTGGTATCTTAGATTTCACAGGGATCAGATTAAAAAAATTTCCAAAAGTTATGTGCCCCCAAAATTCTTAATTAATCCTATAGGAAGGAACCTATACTAGGTTCCAAAAACTTATATAAATTAAACTAAAATTGGACTTAGGACTTTCAAAAAAGTTAAATGTTTAAATTCTTTAAGAGACTTTGTTTAGAAGTGGTTGATGATCCAATAACCAAGAAGGCATAGTGCCTTGCCATAGCTTGGAAACCAATTACTGAATTGAATATTTAATTGACAAACTGATAAGCTTGTGAAATTAAGATAATGCTTTCAATTGTTGTCAATTGTTTAAAAAAAAATTATTAGAATTTTTTTTAAAAAAATACTTAGATTTTCTAAAACTATTGACGTAGTAATTTTTAATTAACAAAATTATTTTCAAAGTTTGTCAAAAAATTCAAAATTATTTTCAAAATTTTGTCAAAAACTTGCTAAGATTTTTTTTAAAATTTAGAAAATCTGAATTTTTTATAAAAAAGTTACCCTTAGATTTTTTTTTGGTACCCCAATTTTTTATGTAATCAAAGGGGGAGAAGGGAAGATTAAGTCTAGGGAGAGGTAGTAGTTCAATTCAAATTTTAAATTAAATTTAAAATATAAAAATATTTTTACACTTTATTGCATAATTGTAATTTTATTATCTTTACATGGTATTGAAATTTTATTATCTTTAATTTATGATTAGTTTACCCTAACTTAACTTGTGTTGCTCACATCAAAAAAGAGGGAGATTGTTGGAACCCCAAGGTTGTTTTTGATGTGATCAACTAAGTTAGGTTAGGTCATGTTATGTTATGTATTGATCCCTGTGTCTAAGTGTGCAGGAGCTTAGGAGCATAGGAAGTCGAGCAGAAGACGCAGCTAGCGAGAATGACGACACGAGAGAGAGAGAGAGTCGATGGGCTCGGTGCATCTAAGGGACGAGGTGTTGTGGAAGAGTACATTGGTGGACGAGATGGACGCGCGCGACGGTCCGAGGGACGAGAAGCCGGGGAGGAAGGCTGCTCGAGGAGAAGGCCGAAATTGAGTTCGGGTGAGCCTTATTTCGGTTGGCCGAAATCACCTAACTAGAAGACCGAGAGGAAGAGAAAAAGAAGCTAAAGCCTTCTGTTGGAAGGCACCTTCACTGTGCCTTCTTTCTTTTTGCTTTTTGGTGTCTTTCATGTTTGGATACTCTGACTTGAAATGTCCCTTCTAGTTGCACCCATAGCATGCAACTTATGACTTCCTTTTTTGAGTATGGCTCAGTCCTAACTGGTTGTTCTTTATTTGGATTACTTTATTAATTTTTCCTTTATTGAATTCTTTCTTTTTCTTGTAGAGTTTCTGAACTAGATTGACTAGTTCGATGGTGATTTCGTTGTAGTCTTCGGAGTCTGATTAGTCTTCAGACTCGAGCTTGAATTAGGATCAGTACTTTGGTTTCTTTATCTTGATTTTTCCTACAAGGAAAGCAATTTTTTTCTCGACTTGGTGTGTATTATTTTGCTCATGCAATTAAAATTTGGAAAATAACTCATCTAGTCTAAGAATTAAAAGATCCTTGGAAATCTTGTAATCATATATCATAGATGTCCATAAGGTTTTCCTAGGAAAAGAATTGAGAGTGTACCTTATTATGTCATGATTCACCACTTGTTGTCTGATGGAGTGTAGTTTATTGATTAGATCTTTAATTCGGGCGTGCAGCTGACTTGCTGATTCTCCTTCTTGCATTTTAATATTATACAATTTATTGAAAATTAAATCCCTTTTACTTACTTTGGTATCAGAAGTTCCCTTGTGTAATTTGATTAGCTTTTACCAAAATTCTTTGACATTGTTGAACCCTGTTCAGTTCTTCTTTGATTAGACCACACTGAAGAGTTTGAGTCACCTTAGTGTCGACCTCAATCTTCTTCCTTGTTGGTGCATCCCGTTTGTCACGACAATGGGTACTCCTTCGGTGGGGATAGTGAATCCCATTTGGATCACTATCCACATTTCCACCTAGGTCATCAGGTGGTACTTTAAACATCCCATCCAATAGCCAAAGTCCTTGCCAGACAAAAAAGGCAACAAGTGATACTATAGCCTTCTTAGTGAACCATGAAATTATATCTTGCACACAAAAACAAATGAAGAAAACTATACCAAGACTTGGTCTTGGATTAGTAGTGCAGAAGAAGAGTAACGTGAAAACGAAATTAACTCGAGTGATATAGCACCACCTTCGAGAAATGAAAAATCACTAGCGAGAAAAAGGGTTTATCAAAATGGGTGATTGCACCGATTTTGATTGACAATGAAAAAAATGATCAAAAGGTGGTTGAACCAATTAAAAGTACCCCCACTCTGATACCAATTGTAGGATAGGAATATGCAATGTTAGAACCCCAAGGTTATTTTTGGTGTGATCAACCAAGTTAGGTTAGGTCCTGTTATGTATTGATCCCTATGTCTAAGTGTGCAGGAGCTTAGGAGCACAAGAAGTCGAGCGGAAGACGCAAGTAACGAGAAGGACAGTACGGGAGAGAGCCGACGGGCTTAGTGCATCTTAGGGATGAGGTGCTGCGGAAGAGTTCACTAGTGGACGAGAAGGACGCGCGCGGCAGTCCGAGGGACGAGAAGACGAGGAGGAAGTTGCTTGAGGAGAAGGTCAAAATTGGATTCGGGTGAGCCTTATTTCTGTTGGCCGAAATCACACAAGCGGAAGAGTGAGAGAAAGAGAAAAAGAAGCTGAAGCCTTCTGTCGGAAGGTGCCTTCACTATGCATGGAAGGCGCCTTCAAGCCTTTATGGAAGACGCCTTCAACTCATTATAGAAGGTGCCTTCCATGGCAATGGAAGGCACCTTCGACCAGGCTAGTTCGAGCCATTACAGTTGATAAACTTCATCCACTAGCACCTCGTTGGAGGCGCCTTCCAGCCTTATGGAAGGCGCCTTCAGCCTACGGATAAGTTTTTCTAGGGGATATAAAAAGACCCCTAGACCTAGGAAAGAGGTAACAACTTGAGTATTCATTTCCTAGCAATAGTCTGAGCTATTAGTATGTGTAAGAGGCTTCTCCGCTTTCACCAAAGGAGATTCTTAATGAGCTTTCATCTACCTTGAATTAACATTCACCTTGGTTGTAACCAAGTAAATTTTGAGTCTCTTTCTTTTAGTTTCGTATTGTTTATTTTTATGCTATTGCTACTAATCTAAGTTGAAAGAGGATAAAGGTATTTTCTTTTAGTGTTTCGGACAACTCAACCCTCTCCATCCGGCCTACCCAGACCAACAAGTGGTATCAAAGCCTAACAGCTTCAAGAAGACTAATCGTTGAATGAAGCACACGAAATGGTCGGACCGAGCATCTACTCACCAAAGTTTGAGGGAGAGTTCGTGAGCTATAAAAAGGGAATTGAGGTATTTTTCAAAATAGATTTGATTTATTATTAATAATGAAATTTGGTTTTGAAGCATCCAAGGGCAAAGAAAAGTTTTAATGGATGGAACAAGCCGACTTTGTGGCAAACGACAAAGCAGAGTTTCATCTACTCAGTATTTTACCATCACAAGAAGTCAACCGGATCGGAGCCTATGAGTCCGTAAAAGAACTCTGGGAGAAATTCCTGGAACTACACGAAAGATCATCGGAGGCGAAACTTGCGAGACGGGACTTACTTTGCAACTAGCTCACCAATCTTCGATTTGAAGAAGATGAAACCATTGCACACCTTCACTCGAGGATTAAGGAGCTCATCACTGGACTTTTGAATCTCGGAGAAAAGGTAAGCAACCGAGATTCGCTAAGGTATACTCTTAAGGCATTTCCTAGAAATACGGAATGGGCATCATTAGTAGAAGATGCCTACTATATCTCTATGGATTTAGAATTTGTTACCTTAAAATAGTTATTTTCAACTTTTGAAGTCCATGAATGGAGATGTACAAATACGAAGGACCCGAAGCACAACATTTCCCTTAAGGAAAAGATGGACAAACAAGATTCAGAGTCCTCTCTCAATGACAACGAAATGGTAATGATGGTAAGATGATTTAAAAAATTACTTAAATCAAGAAAATCTAACCATCCGTAGGGTAGAAAGAGAAGAACAATCAGATGCTACCACTACAATGAAGAAGTGCACGTTAAAGACAACCACCCTAAGTTAAAGATCAACAAGAAGGACAAAGCCAAGAACAAGAACTCTGTCCAAAAGAACAAATACAAGACCCTAAAGGCGACGTGAGATGAAACGTCATCAAATCAGAGGTTGAAGCTTTCTCCAGACTTGCGTTATTGGCAAGTCATCAAGAAGAAGAACATGAAGCAAGCTCGTCCGAAATGAGCATCGAGAGCATCGATGAAGGGGGAGTATCAACAGAAGAAAGCAGCAGTTCAGAGGGAGCTACGGACAACAAGATCAACAAGGTAAATCAGGTAGGATCTCTTCCACCTGTTAAGTTGTTTAAATTTGTTAAATTATTAACTAAAAACTGTTGCAAACTTGAAAAAGAAAACAAAGAATTAAAAATAATTTTAGCCAAATCTTGTCTGTTAGAAGATTTTGAAAAGTTAAAAATTGAAAATGATAAATTGATGACACAAGTAGAAAACTTAGAAAACCATACATGTTCAACTATTAAAGCTCAAAATTTTAAATGACTAATCTGGTATCTTTGATTTCACAAGGGTTAGATTAGAAAATTTTCCAAAAGTTATGTGCCCCCAAAATTCTTAATTAATCCTATAGGAAGGAACCTATACTAGGTTCCAAAAACTTATTTAAATTAAAGTAAAATTGGACTTAGGGCTTTCAGAAAAGTTAAATGTTTAAATTATTTAAGAGGCTTTGTTTAGAAGTGGTTGATGATCCAATAACCAAGAAAGTCTAGTCCCTTGCCACAGCTTGGAAGTCAATTACTTAATTGACAAACTGATAAGCTTGTGAAAATAAGATAATACTTTCAATTTTTATCAATTGTTGAAAAAAAAATTTACTTAGAATTTTTTTAAAAAAAACTTAAAGTTTCTAAAAATATTGACGTAGCAATTTTTTTATTAACAAAATTATTTTCAAAGTTCGTTAAAAACTTCAAAATTATTTTCAAAATTTTGTCAAAAACTTGATAAGTTTTTTTTTTAAATTTAGAAAATCTAAATTTTTTTCTAAAAATGTTACTCCTAGATTTTTTTTTGTACCCCAATTTTTTATGTGATCAAAGGGGGAAAAGAGAATATTAAGTCTAGGTAGAGGTAGTAGTTCAATTCAAATTTTAAATTAAATTTAAAATATAAAAATCTTTTTGCACTTTATTGCATAATTATAATTTTATTATCTTTACACGGTATTGAAATTTTATTATCTTTCCTCTATGATTAGTTTACTCTAACTTAACTTGGGTTGCTCACATCAAAAATGAGGGAGATTGTGTTGGTGCGGGAAACATCCGACGATCGAACCCAAGTTTTGATAATGACAAAGGATTCAAAATTAAGGTTATTTGTTATCTAACATATGTGAACGAGTTTTCAAGAAAGTCCTAACTGCGGTTAGGCAGGTGAAAAATCCTAAGGGACGGTAACCTTAGGTCCTAGGGGGTGGTAACCCTAAGTGGTGGAAAAACCCTAAGGGGCGACAACCTTATGTCCTAGGGGTGGTAACCCTAGGTGGTGGAAATCCTAAGGGGGGATAACTTTAGGTCCAAGGGGGAGGTAATCCTAGGTGGCGGAAAACCCTAGGGGTGGTAACCCTAAGTCCTAGGGGTGGTAACTGTTGGATCGTAGCGGCCGGCTAGATGGGGGGGTTGAATAGCCTAAAAATAAAAAGCACAACCTTTCTTGAACTTTCTTAAACTAATACTTGCATAAATTAAGAAAGCAATAAATTAAAACAGAAAAAAGAAGAGGCACCAGATGTTTACTTGGTTACAACCGGGGTGGTTGTTAATCCAAGGAAGATGTCACACTAGAATATCTCCTTCAGGCAGAGAAGCCTCTTACAGCAATGAAAGCGCAAAAGAAAGAAGCTAAACTACAACTAGAAGTGCACAAGTGTTGAATTATAATTTTTGAGTTGTTGAAAAGCTTCTGGACCAATGCTGTATTTATAGCCTTAGTCGGGGCACCCCGAAGGGATTTTGGGTGCCCTGGGGAGGATAAAACTTTATCCCCCAACATCCAGATCGTGATTGACACATTTTGGTCAAAGAGTCAACTCCAGGCGCCCGGAAGGGTTCCTGGCACCCCGGAGGGGTCCGGGCGCCTCGGACTGTTCCTAGCGCCCTAGAGGGAAAAGTCAACCCTGTTGACTTTTTCCAGCCTGAGTCTTCTGCTCTGGCTCCGTTTGCCTCAGACCTAGTCTCCCGCTCGCTTCGGTGATCTCTGCCATCCGGAATAGGGCTCACCCAAACCCAACTTTCGGTCTTCTCGAGCAGGCTTCCGTTCCGACTTCTCATCCCTCGGAATCGCTGCATGCTTCCTTCTCATCCGCCAGTGTGCTCATCCGTAGTCTTCATCCCTCGGTCGCACCTCATGCCGACCTTCTCGCTAGCTGCGTCTCTTGCTCCTCGAGCAGTCTTCCGCTCTGGCTTCTCGTCCCTCGAAACCATTGCACGCTTCCTTCTCATCCGTCGATGTACTCTTCTGCAGCGCCTCATCCCTCGGACGCACCGCGTGCCATCCTTCTCACTAGCTGCATCTTCTGCTCAATTACCTGTGCTCCTAAGCTCCTGCACACTTAGACATAAGGTTAAAAATACACAGGACCTAACTTAACTTGTTAATCACACCAAAACTACCTTGGGGTTCCAACAATAACCCTAGGCAGAAAGTCCAATCGGTCTGGAGGACCGGATTGGCAACAGGTATGCTCTCCTGAGTGGAGTAGGTGAGGACTCATTCCTTGCGAAGGGATAGTAGGCGTCGATTTGACCTAGGGTTTTCGGTCGGAAATTCGAAGTCAGAACCGGATAGCCCGAAAGCTGTCAACTTATTTGTTTTATTTGTTATTTGTCTAACTCTATTGTGTAGGAAACTAACATTTTTGTAGGGTCAGACTTAGGCATGATCGGCCGATCGAACGACCTGATTGGTCGACCAGACTGCAGCATAAAATGACCACATTTCCATATTACAGACCGGGTTCAGTCGAGGGATCGGTTGATCGAATCTTGGGATCAGTCGACCGAACCAAGGATGGGAGTTGACCAGATCGAAGCCGGGGGGATCGGATCGGATGAGGAGGTCATCTAATCGGTCGATCGAATCTAGGGATCAATCGGCCGAACCAAGGATGGGAATTGACCAGATCGAAGCCGGGGGGATCGGATCGGATGAGGTGGTCATTTGATCGGTCAATTGAACCTTGGGATCGGTCGACCGAACCAAGGATAGGACTTGACCAGATCGAAGCGGAGCGAGCGGATCGGATGTGGAGGAGATCATCTAATTGGTCGACTGAACGTGGGGATCGGTCGACTAATTCGCTTTGGGTCAAACCTGATCCCGAGCTTTGAGGATCTGGATCAGTCCTGTAGAGGCTATAAAAGGAGCCTTGGGAAGCAGCTTCGAGACGAATGAAAACTGAACAACCTATGCTCTTGTACACTGCTCTGAACGCTCTAACTACGCTCTACGACTCCGACAACTGGCGATGATTTTCTTCATCTGTTTGTACTGTCGGTATAATTATTTATTTAGTCCTTGTACTTTAACATTGTAAAAGATTTACAAATTGATAGTGATGGTCCACTGAAAGCGATCAATGATCACGGGCCTTGGAGTAGGAGTCACCCAAGGCTCCGAACTAATTAAAAATACTTGGGTCTTCTTGTGTGTGTTTTATTTTCTGCTGCTTTACTAATGTTTTCAAAAATGATAAGTGAAAGCCACGAGCGCTATTCATCCCCCCCCCCTCTAGCGCCTCTCAATCCAACAGATTATTGGAACCCCAAGGTTGTTTTTGGTGTGATCAACTAAGTTAGGTTAGGTCATGTTATGTATTGATCCCTGTGTCTAAGTGTGCAGGAGCTTAGGAGCATAATAAGTTGAGCGAAAGACGCAGCTAGCGAGAAGGACGACACGAGAGAGAGCCGACGGGCTCGGTGCATCTGAGGGATGAGGTGTTGTGAATAAGTACACCGGTGTACGAGATGGACGCGCGCGACGGTCTGAGGGACGAGAAATAGGGGAGGAAGGCTGCTCGAGAAGAAGGTCAAAATTGAGTTCGGGTGAGCCTTATTTCGGTTAGCCGAAATCACCGAACCAGAAGAGCAAGAGGAAGAGAAAAAGAAGCTAAAGTCTTCTGTTGGAAGGCGCCATCACTGTGCATGGAAGGCGCCTTCCTTACGCATGGAAGTTGCCTTCAACTCATCATGGAAGGCACCTTCCATGGCTATGGAGCCTTGCTTATTTTGGTCTTCTTCGTCTAAGTCTTTGGACAAGGATTCATCCCACATTTCTTGTAGTGGCTTCTTTCTTTTTTTCTTTTTTGTGTCTTTCATATTTGGATACTCTGACTTGAAATGTCCCTTCTAGTTGTACCCATAGCATGCAAGTTATGACTTCCTTTTTAGAGTATGGCTCAGTCCTAATTGGTTGTTCTTTATTTGGATTACATTCTTAATTTTTCCTTTATTGAATTCTTTCTTTTTCTTGTAGAGTTTCTGAACTAGATTGACTAGTTCGTTGGTGATTTCGTTATAGTCTTCAGAGTCTGATTAGTCTTAGGACTCGAGCTTGAATTAGGATCAGTACTTGGGTTCCTTCATCTTGATTTTTCCTACAAGGAAAGCAATATGTTTCTCAACTTGGTGTGTATTATTTTTCTCATGAAACTAAAATTTGGAAAATAACTCTTCTAGTCTAAGAATTGAAAGATCCTTTGAAATCTTATAATCATATATCATAGATGCCCATAAGGTGTTCGTAGGAAAAGTATTGAGAATGTACCTTATTATGTCATGATTCTCCACTTGTTGTCCGATGGAGTGTAGTTTTTTATTAGATCTTGAATTCGGGCGTGCAGCTGACTTGCTGATTCTCCTTCTTGCATTTTAATATTATACAATTATTGAAAATTAAATCCCTTTTACTTATTTGGGTATCAAAAGTTTCCTTGTGTAATTTGATTAGATTCTCCCAAAGTTCTTTGACACTGTTGAACCCGGTTCAGTTCTTCTTTTATTAGACCACACTGAAGAGTTTGAGTCACCTTAGTGTCGACATCGATCTTCTTCCTTGTTGGTGCATCCCATTTGTCACATGCAATGGGTACTCCTTCGGTGGGGATAGTGAATCCCATTTGGATCACTATCCACATTTCCACCTAGGTCATCAGGTGGTACTTTAAACATCCCATCCAATAGCCGAAGTCCTTGCCAGACAAAAAAGGCAGCAAGCGATACTATAGCCTTCTTGGTGAACCAAGAAAATATATCTTGCACACAAAAACAAATGAAAAAAACTATACCAAGACTTGGTCTTGGATTAGTAGTGTAGAAGAAGAGTAACGTGAAAATGAAATTAACTTGAGTGATATAGCACCACCTTCGAGAAATGAAGAATCACTAGCAAGAAAATGGGTTTATCAAAGTGGGTGATTGCACCGATTTGGATTGACAATGAAAAAAATGATCGAAAGGTGGTTGAACCAATTAAAAGTACCCCCACTCTGATACCAATTGTAGGATAGGAATAAGCACTGTTGGAACCCCAAGGTTATTTTTAGTGTGATCAATCAAGTTAGATTAGGTCCTGTTATGTATTGATCCCTGTGTCTAAGTGTGTAGGAGCTTAGGAGCACAGGAAGTCGAGCGGAAGATGCATCTAGCAAGAAGGATGGTACGGGAGAGAGCCAACGGGCTCGGTGCATCTTAGGGACGAGGTGCTGTGGATATATACACTTTTATGAATACTTTGATGCACTTCTACTTGTACTTGATTCATATAATGTATGCTTATCGCACCCTATTTCATTATAATGTCATACTTCCATTATATTCTGTTCGAAGATTTGCTCTATCCTTGTTTTGATTGATAGGACGTGATTTGGAGTAAAAACAGAGCTTAAATGAAGTCTAGAGCTTCTAGAGTGTCACAGGTATGTGAAAACTAAGTTCTTCCAAGTTCTGACCGTGTGGAGACAGCATGGTCGTGTGAAGACCACATGGCCATGTGGAGGCCGTGTGGGGGGTGTGTTGAGGCTGTGTGAATGTCACACGTCGTGTGAAGGTCATGTGGAATTTTCAAAACTGCAGACCAAAAGTAAAATGGGCATAACTTTGTGCTTGGTTGGAGTTTTGGGCTGTTCTTTATATCAATTTGTAGATAAATTCAAGATCTACAACTCTAAAGAAGACTTCAGCTAGAGAAACCCCCATCATGATGGTGTAAAAGATGTTTCAATGAGATATACCCATGCAGAGCCATGCCAAGTGCCATGCAAGGGGTGTGTGAGCTCCACACGACCGTGTGAGTCACATGGCCCATGGTTGTGTGAGCCACACGACTGTGCAATGTGTTCCAGAGAGAAAGATGTTTCAGGTCATGTGAATCCACACGACCGTGTGATTTGGCAGAGAAGAAAAAGAACATGGTCGTGTGAGCCATACGGTCGTGTCACACCTCCAGAGAAGAAAGTGCACATGTCTGTGTGAAGGCCACACGGTCGTGCCACAAGCTGTGTGGTGCCCGTGCCTAGCCTATAAAAGGGGTTTTCTTCCCCTTTTCTCTTATCTTGGGTGATCTTTGGCTTGGGGCTCTTCCCCATTTCTTGGGGAAGGGTTCTCCCCCTTGGGGGTAACCTAGATCTTCCATCATTCGCCGATCCGTCCACCTCCAGAGCAAGGATTGCATCCAAGAAGACCGGTGCTACATGGATAAGCTTTTCTTCTCTTCTCAATATATTTTGAGTTGTAGATTGCTTTACATCTTGTTTCTTGGTTGTATTCTCTTGCAATGGAGTAGATCTCTAGATCTAGGATGTAGGGAGTATTTGTAATGTGATGGATGTTGTAAAACTATGTAGATTTGTTATAATTCTATTCAATGACTTGTTGATGCCTTGTTCATATTTGATGATGTGTGTGTGAATGCTTATATATATCTTTTGGATGTTTTATGAAATAGTTGTATAGAATTGTTAATCCCGTAGGGGGATACACTAGCTCATATGACCGAGGGGGGTCGTGACAGGGTTGCCCTGCTAACGGACGTTTAGATCATCATCTTGAAAGGAGAAACAAATCTCCATAAGGAAGTAGGGGATCAAGCGTAATCTCTAATTCTATTTCTATGTTATTGTGTGCCAGTGTGTTTCTGTGTTGTATGGACGAGGGGCGTCGTGACTGGGCTGCCCCGCTAATGGACTTCATAGGAATCACTTCCATTTATAGCATAAGACATGAAGTAGGAGATTATGCTGGCTTATCCACTACAAAAGAGAGTCGGTAATGAATCTAACTTCCTATAAGAGCATGAACATAGAGAATAGAAACTAAACAATCTATGTAACATTGCCTAAAATTACAAGGAAGCTGAAATCCTAGAATCTATCATCCTCCATTCACTATGCTCATTCTCTCTCTCTACTCTCTTTCTTTTCTCGTCTCTTTCTCTTTAGATTTTGTTAACAACTTTAGATTTTTTTAGATAATTCGCCGTGCGAAGTTAACTATTGCTTAATCAATAGTCCATGTGGATTCGATATCTTTTTATTACTGACGACATAACCGTACACTTGCGGTTTGTAACAAGTTTTTAGCGTCGTTGTTAGGGACTGTTTCGATTAACATTAGTTGATTAGCATATGAGTTACTCTAGATATTTTTTTTTTCCTTTTGTCTTTTCTTTCTTGTTTTCATTATGCACTTTCTTTCTGCAATTTAAATTCTACATTTTCATTTTTGTTACTTTACATGTCTATCTTGTTATGACTATAATCATTTAGATGGACATGTTTAAACTGATTACTTGATTGAAAACTCTATTTCAAAAGTTTGACCAAATGTATGTTATGAACTCTAATACTCTTTTTTGTGAATTTTGTTATGCAACTGGTCATATATATGATAATTGTCCAACATTATTTGACCGTCCATATAGAATGCATGTTGAAGAAGGGGTGTTTTCTCTAACCTTAATCATAGGTCAGAGAAAATTTTTTGTAAAGCATGCAATGAAATAGGCCATTCAATCAAGAGTTGCTACAAGCTATGCAATTTGGGAACATCAATAGATGAACTTGATAGAAAAATTGATGAAATGGTCTCATCAAATTCACACACATATGGCTTTGACTCGAATGATCTCTAATTTTCTTTTAGCTTTAATATGGGACAAGGTAACTATGTAGATGCTATGGAAGCTCAATCATTTGAGGATAGAATGTTAAAACGTTTAGAGGAGCTTCAAGCTATTCAAGTTGAATCACTCAAGGACATCAAGAAAATGCATAATACACTTGATAGAATGGACTCAAGAAACAATAGAATTTCAGCTAATCTTGAGTCTATAATAAGAAAATGTCGTGATGAGCTTGAGGATTATGAATCTAAGACTTTGACAAAGGATTGCACCACTTTAATTCCATTACCTCCTAATATCGAAGATCTAGAAGAGCCTTCCCTTCCTACATCTGAACCAATTTATAGTCATGTTGTGGAGGGATGTGTAGGGATGACCCAAGAATCACTCCCCTTAGTCACTTTGGATGATGTAGGACATGAACTAGTTGATATTGAGAGTGTAGGGACTTGTGCAATAGAAGCTACGTCTCAAAAATGACCTCTTTTAGAAAGACCACCACTTGAGCCACAACCTTCCTTATCTACATTCCAAACCATGTTCAATGATTTACTTACATTAGTGATTGGTAAGAGTCAAATTTCAATTGATTTATCTACTGTTACTAATCAATTCTTTTTTGAGCATGGTGGTGGGAGGACATACGTTGCACAAGAGTCACAAGGACATGATACGGTTGAACCTTTGAAGGAGAGCATATTTGTTGAAAAACTGAGAGCCCTTGGTAAGAGAGTTCTAAAATATATTACCCCTCCAAGAACGAGATTTAGATGAATCTAATGAGGTGGTCGAGCTAATGACCTTAAACAAGCACTTCTTGGGAAGTAACCCAAGTTCATTTTCTTTGTTTTCATTCATGTCTTTAGTTCTTTCTAGTTTCATTTCTTTATAATAAATATGTATTGTAACGCCCCGCCCCTCCTGCTAAGGCGACGGGGGTTACTTGGACACATACATGCTTAATACAGCGGAAGTCTTACTTAGAGAATTTAAAAACTTTTCTTACTTTAACATTACCATAGACATAAAAGAACCACATAGCATACCCATCATAATTTTTAAGTCTCAATACCCAGACACATACTTAATGTCATGGAGTCATAAAGTAAAAAATATCAACATGGCATATTTCTTATTAAACAAAAGCAGGTCTTTTCCTTTAGCCAATCTACTACCACACACATCCTTCTAGCCCCTCCTGCTGCTCCCCTAGTACATCCATTCCTTGCCTTTATCTGTGGTACAAGAAAGTAAGCTGTGAGTACTCATGGCTCAGTAAGTTCCTTTCCTACTCACAAAAACCGTAAAGCATATTAAAATCACAAGTCAAGAGGCACAAAGACAAATTTATCATATCAAGCAGCATATCATGGCATATCGTAACATAACATAAAGTAACATGACATAATATAATGTGATCATCAAATGTATCCTGACATAGCATAACATCATCATAAATATTATGGCATAATCATAGAGTATAGCAAGGAAAATTCCTAAACATACATCATGCAACATATGCAACATATCTTTTGAAAATTTATAATATACATACTTAAACATAATCTCAACATGATCAGGGCCCCGACTTGTACCACATACATAAATGCGCGCGTCCTATGTAGGTCCAAGGTAGCAAGTCTTGAACCCTACAAGGCATACATACTAGGCCCGTTTCTTAGTCCATCGACCTAGGGGCACTTAGGAGCCCATCCCTAACGAGGCTCGTTTCTTAGTCCATCGACCCCGGGGCGCTTATGGAGCCCACCCTTGGTACAAGCCATACATAAAGTAAAATAGCATGTCATACATATCATAGTTCTTGTTTGTGCGGGTAGCACTAACGGTCCAACCTAGGTTTTGATGAATGATAAATAGGTTAAGTTAGTTTTGTTGTTGTCTGACACTTTGATCGAGTGTGCAGAAGAAGTCCAGACAGGTCGACGGGCTGACCGGATATCTGGCACGAAGACCAGCTAGGTCGACGGGCTGACCGGATAGCTGGCGAGAAGTCCAGACGGGTCGAAGGGCTGACCGAACGTCTGGCAGGTAAGTGAGGTAAGTCACTAGAGGGGAGTGACTGCGAGGACGCGTTCCCGGGAAGGGAACATTAGGCGTCGATCCGGCTTAGATCCATTTTGGATGTCTAAGTCGAGATCGTGACTAGATTCCGGTCTCGGAAAGACGGAATCTAAGTCATACTATTTTTGCTAATTCATACTCACTTTGCTTTTGCTAACAATCTGTGTTGCAGGGTAAATTTGCCTTCGGACTAACGTTTGTCTTGCAGGACGGATTCTGCGGGAAAACAGGGTCCGGGCGCCCGGAAGGGATCCGAGCACCCGGAAGGGATCCGGGCTCTCGGGAGGCAAACTTCATCCAAACTCGCGCGTCGCCACGTGGAGCATCTCGGTTTGAGCAGCTACGTCACATTCCAGGCGCCCGGAAGGAATCCAGGCGCCCGGAGCAACATATAAAAGAAGCCCCAGGCAGGAGCTTCAGAATCAACTTTTGCATCTGAGAACTCTGAGATTACTCGCTCTGCTGCTCTGCGCTCCAACGACGCTCACAAAGCTCCGACGACACAATCCCGCTCTTTTAAATTCCTTGTCTGTCGGTACAGCTTTGTTTTTCTTTTCATTAGCATCTTTTTGTACTTAAATTGTAATTATCCGAATTGCTAGTGAATTGCCCAACGAAAGTACTCAAGGAGTACGGTCCTTCGAGTAGGAGTCGTCACAAGCTCCGAACGAAGTAAAAAACCTTGTGTCTACTTTACTTTTCCGCTGCGCTTATACTTGATATTTTCGAATCGATATTCACCCCCCCCTCTATCGAATCTAACGGTCCTACAAGTGGTATCAGAGCAGGTTCCGCTCTGATTTGGTGCAACCACCAATCAAACTGGGGGTGAAATTTTTTTTCTTCTTATTTTTTTTTCTTCTTTAGTTTTACACTTAATTCCAAACTAGTTTATCATTTTTTTTTGAATATTTTTTTTGTTGCAACTAAATCTAAATTGGTGCAACACCAATCTAGATTCTTCTACTATTTTTTTTCTTCCCACACTACTAATCCAAGACCAAGTCTTGCCATATTTTTTGGTTATTTACTTGTGCACAGGATGTCCCAACAAGAAGGCTTCAACACAGTACGACCTTCACTCTTCAACGGGGACGATTTTCCGTACTGGAAGAAGTGCATGGAGGTTTACCTCAAAACAGACTTCGACCAGTGGATGAGCGTTACGAGACCCTACAAAATTCCAGCAGACACCTCCGGGAATATACTGGATCCTGAAGACTGGACAACAGACTTGAAGAAAAAGGCGTCAATAGAAAATAAAGCGATCAACACTCTACAGTGCGGACTAATAAGAGAAGAACTGAACAGAGTCGGTCCACACAAAAACGCTAAAGAGCTGTGGGACAAATTGATCGAGCTACATGAGGGAACGAGCGACGCCAAGGTAACAAAATGAGACCTGCTTTTAAATAAAATTTTTAATATAAAAATGCAGGAAGGTGAAACGGCGAATCAGCTCCACGCGAGGATCAAGGACATCCTCAACGGGCTTCATGCGATAGGCCACTAGATGGAAAATAGAGACTTAATAAGGTACGCATTAAATGCTTTCCCACGTAATAGTTTGTGGGCATCAATCATAGATGCCTACAAAATCTCTAAAAATCTTTCTAAGTTGAAATTAGACGAGCTCTTCTGTGAATTAGAATTACATGAACAAACTAATGCTGGAGCCGAGAAAGGTATAGCTTTATTTGCAGGTTCCTCCAAAGAAAAGAAGAGCAAACCTGAATATGAAGAAGATTCCGACCAAGACTCCGAAGACGAAGAACACCTGGTGAACTTGGTAAGAAAAATGTTCACCAGGAGAAAAAGGAGCTTCAGCAAAAAGGACCTTCAAAAGATCAGTTCTCTCTCAGATCAAAGGAACGTGACTTGCTTCGGCTGCAATAAAAAGGGACACTACAAGAATGAATGCCCAAAACTGAAGTTCGACAAACCGAAGCCAAACAAAAAGAAGGCCCTCAAATCAACGTGGGATGACTCCTCGGACGAATCAGAGGAAGAAGAGCAGAAACATCAGAGCCACCTCGCACTGATGGCTCGCGAAGCTGAAACAGAAGACGAGTCGGAAGATGAAGACGGGTCTGAACTCGAAACAAGCCACGAGTCCGTACTTGTTTCCGAAGGCCCGAATGAGGTATATTTTAATTTAAACAAATTTTTTTTTAGAATTATGTAACGACCCGGCCCTTTGGGCGGCCCATTTGGCGACCTCTATGTCGTCGACCGGCCCCTTGGGTGGCCCAGCCGGCGGCCCATTTGGCGACTTCTCATGTCGTCGACCGCCGGCCCTTATGGCCGTGTCGTTACTCACTAGTACTTTCCACCCCTGGCCAGTGGATTTTTGCCTCCCCCAGGATTCGAACTCTAAACCTCCAGACTTAAGTATTAGAGTTTATGAATCCTGGTAACCAAGTGAGATCAGGCTTAAGTATTAGAGTTTATGAATCCTGGTAACCAAGTGAGATCAATTGAAACTACTACTGCATGCTTCAAATAACAAGAAACTAACTTTCTAATTCTAAACATATTTGAAGCTTGTTTCATTTGTTTCAAAACTTATACTTTAATACTTCAAAATAATAATAAACTTCTTTTGGGCCCGGCATTGTACCACTTAGCGCACATTCTTAATAAGAATCGAGGTAGCTAATCCCGAAACTACTAAGATACTTCTAGGCCTTCTGCCTAGGGGCAACTTGGAGCCCATCCCTTGGACCTTGTGTCCGGTACATGCCCTTTAAAAGTAAAATACTTATTATCTTAATTACTTCTTCTTTAAATGCCATGGCATTTTAATAAGCACCTTGTGTGCCAAAAATCCCTAAAGTCTTGACTTTGGGATCTACTTAAGGCCTTGGCCTTTTTCTTTCTTTTCTTTCTTTTTCTTATACTTGTTAATACTTCTAACAGAATACTTCTTTAAAGAGAAACTGAAATGTTTAAGCAAATTCTATCTTTGAAATGCTTAAACAAAAAAAAAAAACCTGTCTAATATGCTAATAAAATTCTACATATTAAGCTTAATAAAAATCTGTCCTAAAATTGAAGTTCTGCATGCAATACTTATCAAAATCTGCAAGCAATACTTACGAAAATCTGCTTATTAAAAATCTGCATACTATACTTATAAAAATCTGCATGCTATACTTATAAAAATCTGCACTGCTAAAGAAACTAAATACTTTAAGCAAATCTGCACTACAATGCTTAACAAAATCTGCATATGTTATTCTAATAGCAAGGGGACTAGAAATCTAAATCTGTTCATGTAGTTCTAAGTCATTAACCAAAAGGCTATTGGGGATGCGTGGTCATACTTAAAGACTTTTCCCTAAAGGTGGAGTTACTTGACTAAATTGTTGTTGCTTCTACTGTGAATGTGCCATATCATACTCTAATACCTTGGTTGGGCATGAATGAAATTGGTCAATAGGTGCATGTGAAATAACTGATATGTGACTAAAGAAAAGCCATAACCTTAGATATACGAGATGGAGAGTCAACTTACACATACAGCTAATGGTATACTCTTTTATTAACAAGAGGGATCAATCCAATAAATCTAATGGGAATTTCTACTGTAAACTCAAAACCATACTTGTTCTACATGCTACATTTATATACATCATTTCTGTTCCTCATATGCACCAACCGAAACTGGGCAATGAGGGTTGTTCGTGCCCATTGCAGCAAGAAAAGGAAGTCTAAACTAATGTGCCAATTGAAAAACAGCTAGGGCTAATTGGCACAAACCAACCTGCACAGCAAACCTAAAAAGAAAACTACTTGTGCCCTTTTCATTACTCAAATCAAACTTCATGCTAAACCAACAAACAAATTTATACTATCTCAAGTTAATTGCCTAATCCTTCACGTTCTTAATCTGGAATCCCAAACTACCCAGAAGAAGTAGTACAAAACACAAAACTCGTGTAGAAATCCAAATCCTCAATTCACGGCAGAAATCTTCAAAGACAAAACTCTTTCGAAAACCAATCGAAGGGAACTACTCCTACTGCAGGTGAGAAGCAACTCACCTTGCTTCTTTAACTTACAACCGAAGAAGATGAAGAATTCTAGGGTTCGGATAACTTGAATTTTTGGCTTCTTCTTGCGCCCACAGATCCTCCTCGACGATGGTGGTCGCACACGGTTGAGGACCCGTCGGAAAAGCCCTTCGTCGGCGCTGGAGAGAGAGCCCTAGGAGGTGCTGCGTTTTCGCCCGAGCAGGAGTCGGCGCCGTCGCGTGAGAAGAGAAGAAAGTTAGGTCACGGGAGAAAATAAAACTCCCTTTATAACTAGGATATTCGGCTACTAACTATACCTTAAATATAATCCATTCTTTCCTTAATTAACAAAAGTTGCTGGCACAGTTGGTTGGCTGTGTTTTGCTTAAAGCGCAGCTCACGGGTTCGAGTCTCGGCTGTAACCATTTTTCCTCCTATTTATTCCCTAATCATTAACTACTGCTTAACTAGAAAATTTCCCCTTCTTTAATAAGAAACGCCCGCTAGCACAGTTGGTTGGCTGGGTTTTAACTAAGTCCAGGGTCTCGGCTTCAATCCCTCAGTCGCGCACTTTTTTCCCAATTTATTCCCTAATCATTAACTATGCTATAAATTTAATTCTCACCATATAAGGTTAACAAAATCGTGTAGCTCAGCTGGTTTTGCCGGTTTTGCTTGGGTCCGAGGAGCTGGGTTCGAAACCTAGCTTCTACAATTTTTTTTTTTTTTTTTAACTTTCTCCTCTCGGTAAAAATACTAAACGGACTCCAAAAATTACATAAAAATACTCTAAAAATTCCTAAAAATCTCTAGAATATTTTAAAAGCATTTCCAAATATTTTTAAGGATATTTAGAACTCAAAATAGGGAAAATTGGGTCGTTACAATTCCCCATACCTTATAAAAAGTTCGTCCTCGAACTTAGAATAGCTCTGGATATTTCTCTCTCATACTGTCCTCTCGCTCCCAAGTAACTTACTCGTGCTTCTGGTTCTGCCAGATAACCTTCACTAGTGACACTTCTTTATTTCTTAGTCTCTTGACTGCTCTGTCCACTATCTGTGTAGGTCTGCTCTCATAACTAAGATCCTCTTGGATCTGCACTGACTGAGGCTGAATCACTTGGCTATGGTCGTGGAGACACTTCTTTAGCAGAGAGACATGAAATACATTATGTATTGCTGACATGTCCTGTGGTAAATCCAGCTTGTAAGCTACTTTCCCAATCCTTTCTGTGATCAGGTAAGGTCCTACATAACGAGGACTTAATTTGCCCTTCTTGCCAAATCTCATCACTCCCTTCAGAGGAGCAACCTTGAGAAAGACTGAATCCCCTACTTGGAATTCAGGTGCCCTACGGCGTGTGTCAGCATATCTCTTCTGTCTACTCTGGTAGTCTCAATTCTCTGTTTCACGTCTTGATACATCTTGGTAGAACCAGGATGCATGGAATAAGGTGTACTATGAGCTTCTTCTAAAATTTTCTTTCTCAGCTCTTCATCATTGGGGACACAAAGGCGGCTCCCCTGATAAAGAATTCCACTGTCTGATACTCGAAACTCCAAATTTCCTTCTTCTTGTATCCCTTGCTTGATCTTTTGGATATTAGGATCTTCACTTTGCTTTCTCTGTATATCCTCAAGCAGGGTTGGCTCTAAGGTCAATGTAGAGAGTTGCCCATAAATAATTTCCATTCCAAAATCTGACAACTCCTTCTGCAGTGGTAGGGCTAATGATGACAAAGACATCAGGGATGCACTGGATTTCCTGCTTAATGCATCTGCCACTTTATTAGCTTTGCCTGGGTGGTAGAGGATTTCACAGTCATAATCTTTGACCAACTCTAGCCACCTACTCTGTCTCATGTTTAAGTCATTCTGAGTGAAGAAGTACTTAAGACTCTGACTGTGAAGATCTTGCACTGAACGCCATACAAATAATGTCGTCAGAGTTTCAGTGCAAAGACCACAGCTGCCAGCTCAAGATCATGAGTAGGGTAGTTCTTCTGATAATCTTTGAGTTGTCTGGAGGCATAAGCTATGACTTTTCCTTCTTGCATGAGTACAGCTCCTAAGCCTATCTTAGAAGCATCACTGTAAATATCGAAACTCTTGTCGCTCTGTGGAACAGTCAGAATAGGAGCACTGATCAATCTCTTCTTTAGCTCTTGAAAACTCTGCTCACATTTATCTGACCATTCGAATCTCTTGTTCTTTCTGGTGAGGGCTGTTAGTGGAGAGGCTATCCTGGAAAAGTCCTCCACGAACTTCCTGTAGTACCCAGCTAAACCAAGGAAGCTTCTGATCTCCCTGGCGTTCTTAGGTCTGCTCCAGTTGTTGACTGCTTCTATTTTGGATGGATCCACTTTGATGCCTTCTTTAGAAATTATGTGACATAGAAATGCCACCTGATCTAACCAGAACTCGCACTTTGAGAATTTAGCGTAAAGCTGCTTTTGCTGAAGAGTCTGCAGTACTATCCTCAAGTGCGTGTCATGCTCCTCTGGAATCCTTGAATAGACTAGAATGTCGTCGACGAATACGATGACAAATTTGTCAAAGTATTCTCTGAACACTCTATTCATTAGGTCCATGAAAACTGCAGGTGCATTAGTCACACCCAATAGTATGACTACAAATTTGTAGTGTCCGTATCTGGTCCTAAAAGATGTTCTGGGTATGTCACTTTCCTTCACTTTCAACTGATGGTACCCAGAGCGCAGGTCTATCTTTGAGAATACTGTTGCCCTTTTTAGCTGATCATATAGATCATCTATTCTGGAATAAGGGTACTTGTCCTTAGCTGCCACTTTGCTCAACGCTCTATAATCTATACACATTAGCATGGATCCGTCTTTCTTCTTAACGAACAACTCTGGAGCTCCCTTGAGTGAATGACTAGGGCGGATGAAACCCTTGTCAAGTAGCTCTTGAAATTGTTCTTGTAACTCTTTTAGCTCTGCTAGAGAAATTTGATACAGGGCTTTTGAAATTGGGCTGGCGTCAGGAACCAATTCAATTTCAAATTTCGCTTCTCTGTTGTGAGGTAGTCTAGGTAGCTCTTCTAGAAATACCTTTGGATACTCACAGACTACCCGAACGTCTTCCTGCTTGGGTCTTTCTTGTTCTTCTGTACTCCAGTTCTGTCTCCACTGTCTTGTCTTCTATCTTGACTGGCTTGTGTTGCGTTTGTTGTGCCTTGTTGCTGTTCAGATAGTGCTCACTAATGCCATGCTGACCAGCTCTTCACCAATCTATAGTCGGTGAGTTTCACTACTCACATTAGGTGTTATTTCTGGTCTATCAGTATGACTCGTTCTTTCACTGTACTTACTAACTCTAGGCAAAGACGAGCTAGCCTGTTGAATCTTTTGACTGCTTCTTCTACTGGTAGGTCACCTTGTCTAAATTCTATAAACTGCTCATAATGTTTATTGGTGATCCGTTGGCGAAAGAACTCTTAGTAAAACTCTATCTCAAAGTCAACCCAGCTCATCTGGTTGACTGCTCTCTTACTCTTAACTCGCTCCCACTACATACAAGCATCTCCAGATAGGCAGAAAGAGGCACACTTAATGGTATCAACCTTCTCGACTTCTGGTCAGTCAAGAAGCTCCATTGTGCTCTCAAGTGTCTTGAACTAAGCCTGGGCATCCTAGGGCTCAGTCGTGCCTGAGAAGATTTCTGGTTTTAGCTTCAGCCACTGTATCAGGTAGACTTCTTGTCTCTGAGGTGCTGTGACGACTCCCAGGGCAGCTGGTGGAACCTCGATTACCCCTGCAGTCTCCACAGTTACTGTTGGAGTGGGAGAATCTGGTTGCTGATTTGCCATCAGATTGGCAATCACTTGTTGCTGCTCTACTACTTGTCTCTGAAGTTGAGCAACAACTTCAGAGAGATTAGGCCCAGTTGTTCTGGGATCTTCGTTCTCCTGAACTCGGTCCTCAATACCAGTGGTACGGGGACGTCCTCTTCTTGCCATCAAGTCAGGCAGAGGAAAAGAAAACTTAAAATTATCACTATACTTTCTAGATATATCTTACTTATACCTGATTCTTGACTTTCAACACCTATGAGTAGGTATTTCTAAACATTTCTCTATCCTTTCTAAACATAATCCTTTCTAAACATGCATATATATATATGGATCAAGAAAGGAGAAACAATAACTTCTATCTTACTTAAGAACTCATAAGCAATTACTCTGTACTGCAGTTAATAATAAGGAAAGCATAATAAAGAAAGAATTTTAAATACTTTCTTACTTGGAGACGGCAAGGATGATGCTGATGTGTGTGTGATGCTGGAGAATGGAACACTGCTCTGATACCAACTGTAACGACCACCCTTCTTACTACTACTACTACACTCTAAGAGTGACCGTTACTTAACTACTAACTCTACTTAACCGGTTTATTAAAAATCTCTAGGAAAACCCTACCAAAAAATTTCGGCAGAATCTCCCCTGTACCGGTGACCATTTTCCATAATACAAGCATAATATACTCAGCCACAGGCAGCTGGAAATATATTTCAATCAACCACGCATTTTAATAAGAAATGAAAACTAACCACAACCACGCAGCTTAATAATTCAAATCATGCAGGTAATGAAAAACCGAAAACATAACTTCTTACTACATCCTTTTCTTATCAACTTAATAAGAAATCAAACTAATCACATTCTTAAACTAAATGAATTCCTTAGCTAAGTCCCAAGGACCTCCATAGTCCACACATCACACACTCCTCTTGCATCTCCTTGTCGCCTTCCTTCACTGTATCTTTTCTTTCCCTTTATCTGCAGTAGGAGGAAATGCAGTGTATAAGCATAAAGCTTAGTGAGCGCTATCTACTCACAAAAACTCGATATGCATGTATATATAAATAAAACATGCTAAAACTGAATGCTAACATATAAAACTACTCATGCTCATATATAGCAAAGGAATCATGCTAACTGAAATACTAAACATGTATAGCTAATCATGCTCATAAGAATAAAACTATAACTGCATGCTGAAAGCAAATAAAACTAAACATGTAAAACTACTAAACATGTAAAGCTACTAAACATGTAAAACTACCAAACATGTAAAGCTAAACATGCTGAATAATCTAGTAGCAAGGAAACAATTGAAACTACTACTGCATGCTTCAAATAACAAGAAACTAACTTTCTAATTCTAAACATATTTGAAGCTTGTTTCATTTGTTTCAAAACTTATACTTTAATACTTCAAAATAATAATAAACTTCTTTTGGGCCCGGCATTGTACCACTTAGCGCGCATTCTTAATAAGAATCGAGGTAGCTAATCCCGAAACTACTAAGATACTTCTAGGCCTTGTGCCTAGGGGCAACTTGGAGCCCATCCCTTGGACCTTGTGTCCGGTACATGCCCTTTAAAAGTAAAATACTTATTATCTTAATTACTTCTTCTTTAAATGCCTTGGCATTTTAATAAGCACCTTGTGTGCCAAAAATCCCTAAAGTCTTGACTTTGGGATCTACTTAAGGTCTTGGCCTTTTTCTTTCTTTTCTTTCTTTTTCTTATACTTGTTAATACTTCTAACAGAATACTTCTTTAAAGAGAAACTGAAATGTTTAAGCAAATTCTATCTTTGAAATGCTTAAAAAAAAAAAAACCTGTCTAATATGCTAATAAAATTCTGCATATTAAGCTTAATAAAAATCTGTCCTAAAATTGAAGTTCTGCATGCAATACTTATCAAAATCTGCAAGCAATACTTACGAAAATCTGCTTATTAAAAATCTGCATACTATACTTATAAAAATCTGCATGCTATACTTATAAAAATCTGCACTGCTAAAGAAACTAAATACTTTAAGCAAATCTGCACTACAATGCTTAACAAAATCTGCATATGTTATTCTAATAGCAAGGGGACTAGAAATCTAAATCTGTTCATGTAGTTCTAAGTCATTAACCAAAAGGCTATTGGGGATGCGTGGTCATACTTAAAGACTTTTCCCTAAAGGTGGAGTTACTTGACTAAATTGTTGTTGCTTCTACTGTGAATGTGCCATATCATACTCTAATACCTTGGTTGGGCATGAATGAAATTGGTCAATAGGTGCATGTGAAATAACTGATATGTGACTAAAGAAAAGCCATAACCTTAGATATACGAGATGGAGAGTCAACTTACACATACAGCTAATGGTATACTCTTTTATTAACAAGAGGGATCAATCCAATAAATCTAATGGGAATTGCTACTGTAAACTCAAAACCATACTTGTTCTACATGCTACATTTATATACATCATTTCTGTTCCTCATATGCACCAACCGAAACTGGGCAATGAGGGTTGTTCGTGCCCATTGCAGCAAGAAAAGGAAGTCTAAACTAATGTGCCAATTGAAAAACAGCTAGGGCTAATTGGCACAAACCAACCTGCACAGCAAACCTAAAAAGAAAACTACTTGTGCCCTTTTCATTACTCAAATCAAACTTCATGCTAAACCAACAAACAAATTTATACTATCTCAAGTTAATTGCCTAATCCTTCACGTTCTTAATCTGGAATCCCAAACTACCCAGAAGAAGTAGTACAAAACACAAAACTCGTGTAGAAATCCAAATCCTCAATTCACGGCAGAAATCTTCAAAGACAAAACTCTTTCGAAAACCAATCGAAGGGAACTAGTCCTACTGCAGGTGAGAAGCAACTCACCTTGCTTCTTTAACTTACAACCGAAGAAGATGAAGAATTCTAGGGTTCGGATAACTTGAATTTTCGGCTTCTTCTTGCGCCCACAGATCCTCCTCGACGATGGTGGTCGCACACGGTTGAGGACCCGTCGGAAAAGCCCTTCGTCGGCGCCGGAGAGAGAGCCCTAGGAGGTGCTGCGTTTTCGCCCGAGCAGGAGTCGGCGCCGTCGCGTGAGAAGAGAAGAAAGTTAGGTCACGGGAGAAAATAAAACTCCCTTTATAACTAGGATATTCGGCTACTAACTATACCTTAAATATAATCCATTCTTTCCTTAATTAACAACAGCTGCTGGCACAGTTGGTTGGCTGCGTTTTGCTTAAAGCGCAGCTCACGGGTTCGAGTCTCGGCTGTAACCATTTTTCCTCCTATTTATTCCCTAATCATTAACTACTGCTTAACTAGAAAATTTCCCCTTCTTTAATAAGAAACGCCCGCTAGCACAGTTGGTTGGCTGGGTTTTAACCAAATCCAGGGTCTCGGCTTCAATCCCTCAGCCGCGCACTTTTTTTCCCAATTTATTCCCTAATCATTAACTATGCTATAAATTTAATTCTCACCATATAAGGTTAACAAAACCGTGTAGCTCAGCTTGTTTGGCCGGTTTTGCTTGGGTCCGAGGAGCTGGGTTCGAAACCTAGCTTCTACAATTTTTTTTTTTTTAAACTTTCTCCTCTCGGTAAAAATACTCTAAAAATTCCTAAAAATCTCTAGAATATTTTAAAAGCATTTCCAAATATTTTTAAGGATATTTAGAACTCAAAATAGGGAAAATTGTGTCGTTACAAATTATTTCCTGTTTAAATAGTAAATTAATTAAACTAGAAAATGAAAACAAATCACTTCTTGAGGAAAATCAAAACCTCAAGGAACAAATAAAAAATTCAAATCCAACTCAAGATCTAACACTTGAGGAGGAGAATTTATCATTAAAAAATGAAATAAACAATTTAAAAGAGATGTTAGAAAAATTCACAACAAGATCAAAAAATCTAGACTTAATCCTAAATAATTAAAAAGGATGCTATAATAAAACCGGACTAGGATATAAGTCAAATTCAAATAAAACCTTCAAATCATTAATAACCCAATACAAATCAACCAATCTAGCTTGGGTTCCGAAAGCGTGCTTAACCACGCAAATAGGACTTAATCAATATTATATACCTAAAGAAAAAATACATTATATAAAATCGAATAAACCAAACCAAAATCCAAAATACAAACCTAAATCAAATTCAAAATTTAAACACTTTAAAAATCAACAAAATTATCACCAAGTTAACCATAACTATAAAAGGAATCGACACAAACCTAAATCCAAAAATTTAAATTAATGGCCAATAATTCAGGGGGAGGCTCCAGAATAGCTGGCACCTCCAAAACTAACTTACCCGACAGGGTAACCTAAAACAAACTAACCCGGAAGGGTAATTAGGATTAGAGACCAAGTTTAACTTGAATCATGGTACTGGTGAAGTTTTTGGATGATAGTACGTTAGGGAAACTTGGGCATCGCATGTCTAGAAAGATATGGTTTCGATCTGGTGCATTTGGCCAAGTGGAACTGACCGAAGCTACCCTTAAATGAATCCTAACCAGTTAGACCAAGATTTAGTACTAAGCTCCGTGGATAGGACTATTCGGAAAACCTCGAAAGGTTAATTACTACTAATGACGTCCATGTGACTCACCAAGCTTAGAAATTTATCCGAATAATGCCTATCTGTGGAGACCAAAGCTAAATCTAAATCTAACACAAGTTAAAACAAAACTCCATAATTAAAAATCCAATTTCATCTCACAAAATCATAGGAATCCCTGATTGATAATATACATCGGGTGAGATGAATAAGGCTTAAATTTGTTAACTTAAAAATTAATTTCAAAATTTTAATTTTAAACTTAAAAATTAATTTCAAAATTTTAATTTTAAACTTAAAAATTAATTTCAAAATTTTAATTTTAAACTTAAAAATTAATTTCAAAATTTTAATTTTAAACTTAAAAATTAATTTCAAAATTTTAATTTTAAACTTAAAAAATTAATTTCAAAATTTTAATCTTAAACTTAAAAATTAATTTCAAAATTTTAATTTTAAACTTAAAAATTAATTTCAAAATTTTAATTTTAAACTTAAAAATTAATTTCAAAATTTTAATTTTAAACTTAAAAAATTAATTTCAAAATTTTAATCTTAAACTTAAAAATTAATTTCAAAATTTTAATTTTAAACTTAAAAATTAATTTCTTAAATTAATTTCAAAATTTTAATCTTAAACTTAAAAATTAATTTCAAAATTTTAATTTTAAACTTAAAAATTAATTTCAAAATTTTAATTTTAAACTTAAAAAATTAATTTCAAAATTTTAATCTTAAACTTAAAAATTAATTTCAAATTTTAATTTTAAACTTAAAAATTAATTTCAAAATTTTAATTTTAAACTTAAAAATTAATTTCAAAATTTTAATCTAAAACTTAAAAATTAATTTCAAAATTTTAATTTTAAACTTAAAAATTAATTTCAAAATTTTAATTTTAAACTTAAAAATTAATTTCAAAATTTTAATCTTAAACTTAAAATTAATTTCAAAATTTTAATCTTAAACTTAAAAATTAATTTCAAAATTTTAATCTTAAACTTAAAAATTAATTTCAAAATTTTAATTTTAAACTTAAAAATTAATTTCAAAATTTTAATTTTAAACTTAAAAAATTAATTTCAAAATTTTAATTTTAAACTTAAAAATTAATTTCAAAATTTTAATTTTAAACTTAAAAAATTAATTTCAAAATTTTAATCTTAAACTTAAAAATTAATTTCAAAATTTTAATTTTAAACTTAAAAATTAATTTCAAAATTTTAATCTTAAACTTAAAAATTAATTTCAAAATTTTAATCTTAAACTTAAAAATTAATTTCAAAATTTTAATTTTAAACTTAAAAAATTAATTTCAAAATTTTAATTTTAAACTTACAAATTAATTTCAAAATTTCAAACTTAAAACTCACTTTAATTTTAAAACTTAACTTAAATAGTGCCTGCTCAAAAATAAAAAGACTAACGTTAAATCCCACTTACTGTAGGAAACCAAGTGGATTTTGGACAGTGGTTGCTCCGAACATATGACTGGAGATCACACCAAGTTCACTCAACTTACTTATAAAAGCTTAGGAACAGTTGCCTTTGGAAACAACGACAAACTCAAAGTAATTGGTATAGGTAATATTGAATTAAAAATAGACTTTATAATTACAAATGTTTTACTTGTTGAAAATTTTAAATATAATCTTCTAAGTATAAGTCAATTGTGTGATACTAGGTATAAGGTTAAATTTCTAGCCACAGAGTGTTTAATCAAACATCTAGATAATCCTACCATAAGCCTAAAAGGTTTTAGAAAAGACAACATCTATGCCATCAACTTAACCACTTCTTCCATTAAGTGTTATTTAACACAAAAAGAAGAAACTTGGTTATGGCATAGAAGGATGTCTCACACCAACTTTAGAAATATAAGTAAACTAAATGGACTTGTGAGAGGCTTACCAAAATTACCTAACTTAGATTCAACCATATGTAATGCTTGTCAACAAGGTAAACAAACTAAATCCACTCACAAACAAACAAATCAGCAACAAACTAACTCAATATTAGAACTTCTACATTTAGACCTTTTTGACTCCCATGGAGTCAAATCTATAAATGGAAACTTATATTGTTTAGTAATTATAGATGATTATTCTAGATTTACTTGGGTAAAATTCTTAAAACATAAAGATGAAACTTTTGAAATCTTTATAAATTTCTGCAAACAAATTGAAAACGAAAAAGATATTAAAATTAAAAGAATTAGGAGTGACAATGGGGGAGAATTTAAAAATCATAATTTTAACAAATTCTGTCTTGAAAATGGCTACCATCACGAATTTTCATGTCCTAAAACTCTCCAACAAAATGGAATTGTAGAAAGAAAAAATAGAACCTTACTAGAAGCCTCTAGAACCATGTTAAATGAATATAACCTACCTAAATATTTCAGGGCAGAAGCTGTTAGCACAGCCTGCTATGTGCAAAATAGAACAACATTAAATAAAAGACATAATAAAACCTTCTTTGAAATATTTTATAACAAACAACCTAACATAAAATATTTTAAAGTATTTGGGTGTCCAGCATTCATCCTAAATACTAGAGAACACTTAGGAAAATTCACCTCTAAAGTAGAAAATGGAATTTTTGTAGGATATTCTCTAAACAGTAGGGGTTACATAATATATAATAAAATAACGCTAAAAATCGAGGAAACCACAAATGTAAAATTTGAAGAAACTCAAAGACAAACTCAACTTCAACCTACTGAAATTAATAATTCTGAAGAAACCAATAAATCCCTAGACTATGAAGAAGATGAACACACTCAAGAAAATGAACCCCCTAGAACTATAAGAGTAAATCCTAACCATCCAACTGATCAAATAATTGGTGACCCAGACTTGAGAGTTCAAACCAGATCATCCTTTAGAAACCTAAGTCAAATTTCTCTAATTTCAAAAATTGAACCCAAAACTGTGGATGAATCCCTACTATACCCAGACTGGATTATAGCTATGCAAGAAGAACTAGCCCAATTTGAGCGTAATGAAGTTTGGGACCTAGTACCACCACCTAAGAATAAGAAAATAATAGAAACAAAATGGGTATTCAGAAACAAGTTAAGTGAAACTGGGGAAATTACTAGAAATAAAGCTATGCTAGTTGCCAAAGGGTTTAGTCAGGTTGAAGGACTTGACTTTGATGAAACCTATGCCCCAGTAGCCAGATTAGAATCCATTAGAATGTTACTAAGTTATGCAGCCCACAAGGGATTTAAACTATACCAAATGGATGTTAAGTCTGCTTTTCTTAATGGACTAATTAAAGAAGAAGTTTATGTAGGTCAGCCTCCTGGGTTTGAAAGTCTAGAACACCCTGATTATGTTTTTAAGTTAAAGAAAGCATTATATGGACTTAAACAAGCACCCAGGGCATGGTATGAAAGGCTAACATCGTACTTAACATCTAAAGGATTCAACCAAGGTCAAATTGACCCAACCTTGTTTGTTAAATCATTAAATACAGACATATTTATTGCACAAATATACGTAGATGACATAATATTTGGTTCAACAAATTCAGACTTTTTAGAAGAATTTATTAATCTAATGGAAAAAGAATTTGAAATGAGCTTAGTAGGAAAATTAACTTATTTCTTAGGATTACAAATCAACAAACAAATGAAAGAAATTATATTTATCAACATAAATACACTAAAGACTTACTTAAAAAATTCGGAATGGAAAATACAAAAGAAATAAAAACACCTATGGCAGTAAACACAATCTTAGACAATGACCCAAGTGGAAAACCAGTTGACTTAAAATATTATAGGAGTGCAATAGGAAGCCTACTGTACTTAACTGCAAGCCGACCTGATATTTTATTTGCAGTTAGTATGTGTGCTAGATACCAAACTTGTGCTAAGGAATCTCATTTGACACAAGTTAAAAGAATTTTTCAATATCTTAAGGGAACAACAAATGTAGGAATTTGGTATCCTAGGACAAATAATTTTGAACTAATAGGGTATTCTGACTCAGATTATGCTGGATGTAAATTAGATCGCAAAAGCACAAGTGGTGGATGCCAATTATAAGGTTCATCACTTGTCAGCTGGTTTAGTAGAAAGCAACATTGTGTTGCTCTATCTACAACTGAGTCAGAATACATAGCTATAGGCGAATGCGTTGCACAATTATTATGGATGATGCATACTCTAAAAGATTTCAACTTAAACATCACAAATGTAAAAGTATTAATTGACAATATAAGTTCAATTAACTTAACCAAGAACCCTGTGCATCATTCAAGAACCAAACATATTGAAATTAGGCACCACTTTATCAGGGATCATATTACTAAAGGTGATATTGAACTCAAGTACATTGAGTCCAAATCAAATTTAGCTAACATTTTCACAAAACCACTCCCTGAAAGTGAATTTAGCAACTTACGTCGAAAATTAGGGATGTGCTTAATAGACTAGGATTTTTCAAAAATATTTTCAAAAATTGTTTTCAAATTATAAGTTAAACCTGTTTGTTTTCAAAACTTTCCATTTTTAGATTTTCAAAAACAGTTTTGGCCTTAGACTAGTTTTTGAATCCTTAGAAAGCATGTACCCATAGGAATAGTGTTTGAGCATCTCACCAACACCTTAGGTTTACCTTGCTTGTGTTTGACAAACATAGAAAGGGGTGAGATGCATAGGCCAACTGTCTGGACTTAAGATGCTTATTTCAGTGCATCAGCATAAGTTTGGACGTTAAATACAAATCAGACATTAATCAGATTAAGTTCATCAGTCAAGTCAAACACTGACTGCTTATAATCAACTTAATCTGACTAAACAAGTGAAAGCTACTATCTTCTGATAGTTAGTTAGTACCTAATTGGTTAGACAGTTGTGTAATTTTAAGTGTCAAGTTCAGGGGGAGAAATTAATTAAAATTTTGTATGTTTTTGTACATCTATTTTAAAACCAACTTATTTTTGAACACCAGTCTTCAAAAAGGTTAAAATTCAACTGAGTGTTTTGGAAGTTTAAAAATCCCACTTAATCATTGAACTTGATTTTAAAGTTGAAAATTATTACAAATCTAAACTTATTCAGTTTTGTAACATATGCTTGAAACTTTAACTTTCCAAACTTAGCTTTTATCAAATTAGCCTTAACAATTTATTTTGGATAAAATTTTTACTTGTCTTTTGAAAAATTAAAAATTTTGCTTTGTTTTGAAAAATCAAATTTGAAAATTGGAATTTGAAAAGTAGAAATTACCTTTTGACAAGTAAATGTTACTTAAACCTGAAAAGTAAATTTGAAAAATCGGATTTGAAAAATTTTACACGTTTGAAAAGTTAAACTTGATTACCTTTAAACTTATACTTTTCAAAATTAAACTTGTCTCCCCCAAGTCAACTTGACCATCTTTTTAACTTGGTGTTTGTACTTTTATCAGTATCTTTGAATTTTAAATCAAACTTAGATATTTTTTCAAAATTAACTATTTTTTTAATTGATTACTTTTTACAGTAACCCTACACTATGCTAATATACCCTTGCTTATTTTTTGATGAATGCCAAAGGGGGAGGGTTAGGTGGTTAAGTTAGCTAAACCAAATTGAAAACACTAAAACTAACTTTAAAACCAATGTACCTGTTGTATTTATTTTTGTGACCTTTCACTAACTTAACCAGGTTGTCATTCCATCAAAAAGGGGGAGATTGTTGGTGCAGGTAGCACTAACGGTCTAACCTAGGTTTTGATGAATGACAAATAGGTTAAGTTAGTTTTGTTGTTGTCTGACACTTTGATCGAGTGTGCAGGAGAAGTCCAGACAGGTCGACGGGCTGACCAGATGTCTAGCACGAAGACCAGCTAGGTCGACGGGCTGACCGGATAGCTGGCGAGAAGTCCAAGCGGGTCGACGGGCTGACCGGACGCTTGGCAAGAAGTCCAGCTAGGTCGACGGGCTGACCGGATAGCTGGCGAGAAGTCCAGATGGGTCGAAGGGCTGACCGGACGTCTGGCAGGTAAGTGAGGTAAGTCACTAGAGGGGAGTGACTGCGAGGACGCGTTCCCGGGAAGGGAACATTAGGCGTCGATCCGGCTTAGATCCATTTTGGATGTCTAAGTCGAGATAGTGACTAGATTCCGGTCTCGGAAAGACGGAATCTAAGTCATACTATTTTTGCTAATTTATACTCACTTTGCTTTTGCTAACAATCTATGTTGCAGGGTAAATTTACCTTCGGACTAACGTTTGTCTTACAGGACGGATTCTGTGGGAAAACCGGGTCCGGGCACCCGGAAGGAATCCGGGTGCCCGGAGGTCCGGGCGCCCGGAAGGGATCCGGGTGCCCAGGAGGCAAACTTCATCCAAACTCGCGCGTCGCCACGTGGAGCATCTCGGTTTGAGCAACTATGTCACATTCCAGGCGCCCGGAAGGAATCCAGGCGCCCGGAGCAACATATAAAAGAAGCCCCAGGCAGGAGCTTCAGAATCAACTTTTGCATCTGAGAACTCTGAGATTACTCGCTCTGCTGCTCTGTGCTCCAACGACGCTCACAAAGCTCCGACGACACAATCCCGCTCTTTTAAATTCCTTGTCTATCGGTACAGCTTTGTTTTTCTTTTCATTAGCATCTTTTTGTACTTAAATTGTAATTATCCGAATTGCTAGTGAATTGCCCAACGAAAGTACTCAAGGAGTACGGGCCTTCGAGTAGGAATCGTCACAGGCTCCGAACGAAGTAAAAAACCTTGTGTCTACTTTACTTTTCCGCTGCGCTTATACTTGATATTTTCGAATCGATATTCACCCCCCCTCTATCGAATCTAACGGTCCTACAGTTCTTATCCTTTCATGCATATAATGTTTCTTAACATATCATAAAACATGCATATTTGGGCACACAGCACATGCATGAATCATAGCGTACATCATGAACATATCACTTATCATATCATAAAGCATGCATATTTGGGCACACAGCACATGCATGGATCATAAGCTTACATAATGAACATGTCATTTTATCATATCATAAAGCATGCATAATTGGGCACATAGCACCTACATGGATCATAAGCATACATAAAAGAGCATATCACTTATCATAAGAAGACATAACCATTCATGGAATCATTAAATAACATTTCTTGATTCATTACATAGCATGTGAGGTACATCTAGGTCACTAAACCCATATGGCCGAAAGTCATGAGTAGGGCATGATCTCTAGACAACACACAAACATAAAAATCTCATGATATCTTCACATACTAGCATAAGAAAGGTCATAAGCATGTTAACCTAAATTTTTAAGCCCTCCTAGGTTTCTAATTCTTTCATGGCCGAAACCTTCATGAAGAGCAATCAAGTTCTAAGCAACATGCAAACATGTAAACCCTAAACACATATCATATCATATTTCATAAGGAACAACTTAAGCATGTTTAGTTTGGGTTCTAAGTTCCTTAAGCTTCTAACCTTATCATGGCCGAACCCTAGCATGTCTCATTCTGGGTTACAAGTAGCATGAAAGTGTTGAACCCTAAGTCAATATCTTATACATTTTCATGAGGAACATCATAAGCACATTTGTTTTAAATTCCAAACTTCCTAAACCCACTAACTCAAGGTGGCCGAAACATATCAATCATGGAACTAGGTTTTTAGTGGCATAAGAGCATGAAAACCACAACTACATTTCATAGCATACATCACAAGAACATCATAAGCATATACAAGTTGGGTTCTAAATTTCTCTAGGCCTTTAAACTAGTAGTGGCCGAAACATATCAAGCATGAAACTAAGTTTCTAGGGCACAAGAGCATGGAAACCATATACAATTTTCATGGCAACATTACAAGGAACAACATGGGTAAACTTAGTTTTAAAATCTAAGCATCCTAGCTTTAAAACTTAGTGTGGCCGAAAGTTACATGTAACCAATCTTCTATGTAACAAGCAACCATAAGAACATCAACTAGTTTCATATCATTTTATCAAGAAGGTCATGAGCATCCTAGACTTGGTTTAAACTTTCCTATACTTCAAATCTCATCATAACCGAATCTTCATAAGCATGTAATAGGATTCATAATCAACATACAATCATGGCATAACATTATAGCTTCATATCTTGTCTTAGGAAAAATCTTAGCATGCTTAGTTTTTAGTTTTAAAACTCTCCTAGGCCTTTAGTTCTTCCATGGCCGAACTGTTGGGTTCTTCGGGCCTCGAAAACCATTTTTTCGCGTCGCGGAAACCCCGAGTCACCCAAAGCCATGGATCTCGTGCAAAGATTCGTAAACAAAATATTCGAAAAACCTTTTCCTGTACGAGTTTGTAAAAACTTTAGATCTACACTAAAGTTAAGATCATTACCCTTGTAGCGAAGCCCTTCGCGTTCCCGCTTGTCCAAGATGTCACCGGATCTCTAGTTGTCAAAGTAGACAACCTCTATATGTATCCACACGGACACAAGTAGAAGGAGATGACCAAAACACAAGGTGTGCTAGCACCAATGGAGTGTTCGGCCAAGGAATGGGAGAAGGAGAAGAGAGAGCACCCAAGGGAGAAGAAGAGTGAATGAATCAATGAAAGGAAATTCAAAAAACCCCTTAGCCATCAAGTGGCCGGCCACTCTAGGAGGTGTAACCCCCACCACATTAATTCCAATTAATGTGGAGACCATTAAGAGTTGTAACCCCCATGAGGTGGCACTCTAGGATGATGTGGATCAACACTATTAGTCCACATCTTGCCACCTCACTAAATGACATGGCAACAAGTGTAACCTCCTCATTTAATGTGGGCCGGCCACATTAAATGCTATGGAGGCTTGTAACCTCCATGAGGTGGCACACATTGATGATGTGGAGCAATCCTATTGGTCCACATCTTGCCAACTCACTAGTGATGTGGCAAAAAGTCAAGTCAAACATGACTTTTCTCTTCCTCTCAAATCAAGTCAAACTTGATCAAATCTCTCATGGTTGATCTAATCCAACCATATGATTCAAGCCAACTTAATATAATGAATCTAATTCATTAAATTAAGTTGATTTAATGAGTCATAATCTAAATTAGACTCATTGAATACATGAATCAACTTGAGTCCAACTCAATTAGCCCAATTTGGATTACTCTTAATCCAATATGATTCATCAAATGAATCTAATCCTCTTGGTTCATCATATGAACCAAATCTCCATCTAATTGTCCTTAGTGTGTGACCCTATAGGTTCTTGTAACGTTGGCAATGCCCTAAACCCATTTAGGAGCATAAGTAATGAGCGGTATCTAGCAACACATCATTACTACCCAAGTTACAAGAATGTCGAGATCCGACATCACCTTGTGACTACCAATTGTGACTCCTCACAAAATATATGACAAATATCCTTCTATCCTTGACATCTAGATTGATCAATGTGAGGCATAGACCGTGTCATCCTCTAATCAATCTAAATCTTGAACTCCAAGTAGACTCACTCGATCAAATGAGCTCAACATCTCATGTTGACTCATTTGGGCATGGCCATGCACTTCGTGGTCTAACTCTATCAAGAATATTGATGTCGCTCCCATCATATGGGAGGGATAGATCCCATCTACATCACTCACATCCCTCTGCATAATTTATTACATACCCAGTAATCGCCTTTATAGTCCACCCTGTTACAGGTGACGTATGACAAAACCAAAGTACATAACTCCTTATGTAGGGATCCATGGTGACTTCAGGTCAAAGGACTAATAGTCATACTAATAGCCACATGAGAAAGTATATGACACTCATATAACGATCCATGGTGACTTCAGGTCAAAGGACTAATAGTCATACTAATAGCCACATGAGAAAGTATATGACACTCATATAACGATCCATGATACTTTCTCATGGCGGGTCATTCAGTATACATTCTCTAATGCATACCCATGTGTCAGCTTGATATCTCTATATCCATGACTTGTGAGATCAAGGCATCGAGCTGACCTACATGCTAGTCTTATTGTATTAACATTGTCCCTGAATGTTAATACTCGACTAGGAATGATTTAGAGTAGTGTTCCCTATATCATCTCACTATCGATTCAACTAATCGATTGATATAGGTAAGAACCTTCTACTCAAGGACGTTACTATACTTATTTTATCTGGCACTAATACAAATAAGCATAATAACCAAAAACCAAATGGCTTAATATATATACAAGAATATGATATACATGAGTCCATACAATCATCAAATGATTGGCTCTAGGGCTCTAACTAACACGAACATTCATGAGCATGGAAAATAAAGTTTCAAACAACATACAAGTAAGAGAAAAAGTTAACAACATCATTATCATAGGGTACATAACACGAGAATAAGGAAACATGCTTAGTTTGAGTCTTAAGCTTACCTAGTCCTCTTGTTCATGCTTGGCCGAGAGTCTAGGGTTCATGGATCTAAGTTTTCATTGTTCATTCTAGCATGGAAACCTTAGATTAACCTCTTGTATAAGATACATGTCACAAAAATAAATAATAAGCATATCTAGTTACAATTTTCTTAAACCCTTCCTCTTGTCTTGGCCGAAATTCTCATAAAGCAAACCTTAGGTTTTTAAGCGATCTATCTTCATGGAAAACCATATAAACTATTGTACCACAGGTGAGGGGAAGCTTACCTAGTGTTCCCTTGTTAATCCTTAAAGAAATGGTACCCTTGGTGAAAAGGAAGGAGGCTAGCACTCCTTTTGATTTCTCTTGCTTGGAAGGGTGCACCTTGAAGGCTCCTTCTTGTACTTTAGTTTCCTCTTAGGGAGAAACCTAAACTTGGCTTGTGGAGATGAGGGAGGAGGGCTTCTAGTTTTGGCAATGGTGAGGGAGAAGGAAGAAAAAATGAAATCCTTTCCTTTCTTTCCTTTTTATGCTAAGTGGGTGGAAGATACAAAGATGAACTTTGCTTCCCTTTTTCCTTAATTCATGCATGTAATTTTCTAATGAGAATATGTCCTCATTCCTTTCCTTTAATTCTTCTCTTCATTATTCTCTTAAACTCCACGAAAATAGAGAAGGAAAAGGAAGAAAGACAACTTGTCTTTTGCTTACTCTTTTTCTTAACCAAGAGGTAAACAAGAGGAATAAACCTACTTGATTTTCTCTTGTTCCCTCACTTAATCATATCCTCACTTTTTAACTACAATTCCCATCATTTTCCATTCATATGTTATTCATTATCCTTGTGGTTATCATACATAACTTTATTTCTATCCTTTGTGAGAGGTTCAAGGTTCAAATCTTCACCTCTTCTTTTTATTTCTCTTATTTCTTTTTCTTTTGATTCTTCTTTTATGCTCTAAAGCAAATAACACCCATATACTTATTTTATAATTTTGTGGGTGTTACATGTATCCTCTACTTAATTTTTGTTGTCTACCTTCTTATATAGGACTTAAAGATTAGGAGGAGGACAATTACATGATGGAGAAGTTAATGACATGGGCATTCGATACATATTATTTGGTAACTTCTCTTACTTTTAATCTCCTCCACATTGTTTTTAGTTTTCATTAGGACAATGAAAAGTTTAAGTCTGGGGGGATGCATTAGATGCATTTGGTTTAGTTTATTTTTTGTTTATTTCCTTTTGCATAATAAAAATTTTCCTAGTTGCATCACTCATCACATCATGATTGTTTGTTCCTTATTGCAAAATACTAGCACGTTTATTCTAGATTTTATGTGGTTTATGTGTTACTTATGGTGCTAGTATGTTTAGTGATCTATCTTTTTCTATTTATGATAGCATGAAGTGAGCAATGTTTTTACTATAAGAGTTTAAGTATTGACCTTGTTTTAGGACCTCTATATACTTTGCCTAGTTTTGATGGTAGATAACTCTGACAATAGTCATGATTCATAGAACTTAATTAGTACTAGTGTTTCTATGGTGATTTCTCAAACTACATTTTGATTACTGGATAAGACTCGAATAATGTAAGCTCATTTGGGAAAATTAAAATATCCCAACATTTGTATTTATGTGCATTTGTGTTCAAGTGTTGCATCTTGCAATCACTTAAAAAAATAATGATGAAAAAAAATTGAATGAATAAAGTATATAAAAAATAATTGTTGTGAGTTGAAACTAGTAAGTTACCCCTTTGAGACCGAGTTAGGTTACTGGGGAAATAACTGCTATGTTTCTCTTGATATCGAGCACACCTTTAAGACCTTGGGTAGATTAAGAAGGATGAACCAAGCGTGTGGCAGGTAAGTGCCTATCGCTGGGAGCATAAGGACTATGGTTCTATGACGACTTTACTAGGCTTAGGGATTGAAACTTGATAAATATAGGCCACTATTACACTGAGCACGGAGGACTACTACTTAGGTCATACTCAAACTACTTTTGTATCTTGCTCACCAATGAAATCACTTGATAGGATTAGATTGACTTGCTAGAGATTATGATGCACTATTTAACCACATGAGTTTAGATTGCAGGTTTTGCTTGAGGACAAGCTAAGGTTTAAGTCTGGGGGTGTGATGTGCGTAGATTATATAGACTTTTATGCATACTTTGACGCACATCTACTTGTACTTTATTCATATAATATATGCTTATCGCACCCTATTTCATATAATGTTATACTTCCATTATATTCTGTTTGGAGATATGCTATTTACTTGTTTTGATTGATAGGATGTGATTGGGAGCAAAAACGGAGCTTAAATGAAGTCTAGAGCTTCTAGAGTGTCACCGGCATGCGAAAACTAAGTTCTTCCAAGTTCTGGCCGTGTGGAGATCACATGGCCCTGTGGAGGCCGTGTGGAGACCACATGGCCATGTGGAGGTCGTGTGAGGGGCATGTTGAGACCGTGTGAATGTCCCACGACCGTGTGAAGGACGTATAAAATTTTCAGTATTGTAGACTAAAAGTAAAATGGACATAACTTTGTGCTCGGTTGGAGTTTCGGGTAGTTCTTTATATTGATTTGTAGATAACTTCAAGATCTACAACTCTGATGAAGACTTCAACCAGAGAAACCCCATCTTGATGGTGTAAAAGATGTTTCAATGAGACATACCCATGTAGAGCTATGCCAAGGGCCATGCAAGGGGTGTGTGAGCTCCACACGGTCGTGTGAGTCACATGGCCATGGCCGTGTGAGCCACACGACCGTATAATATTTTTAGAGAGTAAGATGTTTCAGTCCATGTGAATCCACACGGTCGTGTGGTTTTGACAGAGAAGAAAAAGAACATGGTCGTGTGAGCCACACGACCGTGTCACACCTCCAGAGAAGAAAGTGCACATGGCTATGTGAAGGCCACATGGCCGTGTCACGGGCTATGTGGTGCTCGTGCCTAGCCTATAAAAGGGGTTTTCTTCCCCTTTTCTCTTATCTTGGGTGATCTTTGGCTTGGGGCTCTTCCCCATTGCTTGGGGATGTTAGAGTGTATACTAAAAGCCTAGCTTTTGGTATAAACATTAATCTAGAAATAAGAATCGCATTGGTCAAATGTCTACATTTATGATAAATATAGTTGCTCAATTAATTTATATTGTAGATAACATGGTGTGTGGTGTCACATACAGAAGATCATGTTATCGGTCCCTTATAAATTATAAATAGTAGCTCACGACCAAGATGGAAAGGAACAAACCATTGGAAGGTCGTAGTGTAATTAGGTATTAGTTTATCTTAACTATATGATTACACTAGTACATTTAGAGTGTATTGAGTAGGACCATTTGAGGTCGTTCCTTTTATACTGACTTTATAAAAGAATAAAGACCTCAGCTATTATGGAAGTGTGTGCTCTTAATCCTAATATAATAACAAGCACATATATTTGATATTTATTTCTTTAATTTATCAATGGGTGAGATTTAGTTCGATAAATCAATAAACTCGATAAGTTGGGAAATGGTATCACTTATAGTGTGTGTTGTTGATTATAGAAGGAAACTGTGTCCTAGAGATACTAGGTTGATAATGTCCTCAAGAGGAGCTCATAAGGATTGTCATGTTAAACCCTGCAGGTGGATTTAGTCCGACATGATAATAAGGCTGAGTGGTACTACTCTTGGACTTAGATATTAATTAAATGAGTTGTCAGTAACTCACTTAATTAGTGGACATTCGATATCTTAAACACAGGGAGACTAACACGCTCATAATAAGAAGGAGCCCAAAATGTAATTTGGGATTGGTGCGGTAGTTCAATAATAGTTCTTTAGTGGAATGAATTATTATTGATGAAATTAAGTTGTGTGTTCGGGGCGAACACGGGATGCTTAATTTCATCGGGAGACCAAAATCAATTCCTCCTCTCGGTCCCTATCGTAGCCTCTAGTATATAGAGATTTATACCCACCGCATACCCACCTTCTTACCCATCCAATGGGGCCGGCCAAGCTAGCTTGGAACCCAAGCTAGGGCCGGCCAAGACCAAGTGGATGAGCCACGTAGGTGGCCGGCCAAAGCTTGGGTCCCAAGCTTAGGTGGCTGACCACTAGAATATTAAAAAGGATTTTTATTAAAATTATTTCTTATGTGGATATCATGATTTTAAAAGAGAGTTTAAAAATTAAAAATTTCCTTTTATAACTTTCTACAAAAGATTAAGAGAAGAGATTAATCTCTTTCCTTATTTGTAGTTTAAAAGGATGATTTTAATTTTTGGTAAAAACTTTCCTTATTTGTAAATCATCTACATGTTTAAAAGAGAGTTTAAAATTTGAAATCTTTCCTTATTTGTTGATTAAAGGAGGATTTTAAATTTTAAGAAAACTTTCCTTTTTAACCATGTTCATGATTTAAAAGAAAAGTTTAAAAAATTAATAATTCTCTTTTATTAGTTTCTACAAAAGATTGAGAAAAGATTTGATATCTTTCCTTATTTGTAGATTAAAAGAGATTTTAATTTTTAGAGATAACTTTATTTTTATCCACATGTTTAAAAGAAAGATTTTAATTTATTAAATTTCCTTTTTATAAACCAATCATGAAGGGATTAAATTATTGGAGAAATTTTATAAATTTCTGGAGACAAATTAGGAAGTTTTAATTAATTAAAACTCTCCTTGTTTGTAGCTTTGGTGTGGCCGGCCATGTAAATTGAGAAAAGAAAAATTGTTTTTAATTAAATAAATTTTTCCTTTTCATGGCAAAAGAATTAAGGAAGTTTTTAATTAAATTTCCTTATTTGCCAAGACCAAGGATTATAAAAGAGGGGGTAGAGAATGCTTCATGGTGAACAACCTCTATTATTTCTCTCCCTCTTTTCCTTGGTGTTGTGGCCGGCCAACCTCTCTTCCTCTTGGTGGTGGCCGAACCTTCTCTATTTGCTTGGAGCTCTTGTGGTGGCGGATACTACTTGGAGAAGAAGAAGAAGAAGAGAGAAAGCTTGTATCCTTGGAGCTTGGTTGGTGGAAAAGATCTTCATCTTTGGAAGCTTTGTGCTTGGCGAAACTTGAAGAAAGGAGAAGAAGGTGCTTTGGTGGATTCTCATCTCGGAAGATCTGCCCACACAACGTCCGAGGTTAGAAGAGGAATACTAGAAGATCAAGAGGTCTTTCTAAAAGGTATAACTAGTATTTTTTTCCGCATCATACTAGTTATTTTGGAAATAATACCAAATACAAGAGGCTTACGATTCTAGTATTTCGAATATGTTTTTCGAAGTTGTGTTCTTTTGTTTTATTTTTCCTTGTGATTTGATTGTTCTTTTCGGTTAACCTAAAGTTATTTTAGGAAATTAAATATTAGATTTCTATAAAAGGTTTTGTCTAGTCGGTGGTGGTTGCTCCCATATCCAAGAAGGCCATGTGCCTCGCCACGTCAGTACTGGGAACCAATTATGAAAATTAATATTTAATGGAATTAATAACTTAAGGTGATCTGGGTCGAACGTGTTAAGTTCCGCAGGAGATCCAAGTCAAAATCTAAAAGAACAAATAGATTAAGTTTTGGATCAAACGTGTTAAGTTCCGCAGGTGATCCAAAATTTAATTTAAAAGAACACATGGTAGCTAGGAAAAGGTTCAGACCTTTGTACAAAATTTTTGTACAGTGGAACCTCTAGGCTTTCCGAGTAGCAACCAACAATTGGTATCAGAGCTAGGGTTTTGCCTCTGTGTATTTGGTATTAGTTTAATTATGCACATGTCATACATAATTTAGGCAGGTTAATAGTAGGATGTGCTAACTTTGTGGATGCAGGATCCAACTATTATGGCTTTTAGTTATTATGTGTGATTGGACCCTTGGACATGTCAAGGGCATTTATATGTGTGTGCATGATTGTATTATAAAATACAGCAGGAGCTGTATTTAGTTTTATTAGGATTTTATTTTGATCTAGATACATGTACATTCCTTTTATTGAATATAGGATCAAAAATGTAAAATTCTATTTATGTCGCGGATCGAATCTTGCAAAGCGTGGAACCTTCTAAGGACCAGAGGCGCAGCGGAACTAGGAGCAAGATGGATGCGACAGCTAGACCCGGTGGCAGTGGCCAAATATGGCAGCAGCTTGGGATGACAACACACGGAGGACAACTAGAGATAAAAGCCATAATAGTTGAAAATTAGATTTTCTATTTATTACTTTTATATTGTGTTGTGTGTGCATGTTGGTTTACATATTTAGTAGGCTAGCATAGTTAAAATTCCTCATTTATAAATAACTAAGTGGGAGAGAGATTTTTAAGTAAATCCCATGGTCTCCATTACTGGTTTGTAAGTGATGCAAACAAGCTTGCGCGTTGGCTCTGAGTGCCTTCCTCCATAACGGATGAGCTTGTTTGCGGATCACTAGACCAGACTTCCATTTTTGGATGACTATAGGAAGTTAATTAAGAGCGTGTGATCTTCCCCAACGGAAGGGGCATAATCTTATTAATGGACTTAGTGTCAAGTAATGGTATACACTTAGACACATTTAATAGTATCCTCCCCAACGGAGTCACTACTATCACTTGTGTGACCAAAGGGAAACCAACTATTGATTTGTCATAAAATTAGATTGGCAATATAATAAAATTAATAAACCCCTCTTACAAATGTTTGAATTTGTATACGTCCACACTAAAGTGGCATACAAGATTCATGGTGTTTGAGGTAATTTTATTTGTCAAAAAGTTATATTGACAAGATAGTCAATGGGTAAAACCCTTCTCTTACAAATGATGAATTTGTATACGTCCACACTAACGTGGCATGCAAAATTCACGGTGTTTGAGGTGTTGGTGAATTTAAATAATATTGTTTGAGGAATCAGTGTTATTTTAAATTCAAAGAGTTTTGACCAAATATGTAAGATACTGCAAAATTAAATAATAAATATTATTGGACGAAAAATTTTATTGGATTTTTCAGGAATTTTTAGAAATTTCCTGGGAATTTTTCGGAGCTCGTACGACGAGTTTTTAGGGGACGAATTGATGGGTTCAAATAAAGCCTGTTTGTAATACCCAAATTAAGTGGGAGTTGATTGAGGAATGAACTTAGAGTTTGATTAAGTTAACTCTAAGTATTAAATTAACTTTAAATCCCTAATTGCATTCCTTCCCCCGATCCGATTCTTTTTCCCCCTTCGCACGCGGCTTCCTTCCTCCCGAGTTCTTCTTGCGTTTCCCTCTCGGACGATCGCCGGCCCAACGGAGCAGCACCCTGCAACGATCGACCCTCGGTAGCACCCCATCTCCTTCATTGATTGAGCTCGCTTTGAGGTTGTTCTTCCTCCCGAGTTGACGCATCCGCCCGGGCAATCCCTCGTTGGAGGGAAGGAAGATCCGAACCTTAGCCATCGACATTTTCTCCGACCACACGGCGGCATCAGATCACCGCGAGCACCAGTGGCGTTGCTCTTCCACCTCTGGCCAGCCGTCGTTGTCCCTCCTCTGTTCTTGATCAGTACCCTAGCTGCCATCGCTCGGTCATCACCACTTGATCGAGCCAGCGCCACCTGATCGCCGGCGTGGGTGCGGCCTCAACCAATCATTCGCTTATTTGGATTTCCACGGGTACAGTGCCGAGTTTTCCCACTTTCTTCCATCACTGGCAATGAATCTTTACCTTGCGGAAATCTTGAAGGTAATTGTTTAACCATAGCATTAGGTTTGGGCGTTTGATTTGTGTAGTGTTGATTGAGGCAGTGGCAATTTGTGTGCATGACAGGTGTTTGATGAATTGCCTTAAGCTTCTTGTTTCCTCTGTTTGTGCCGGACCAGCTGTGTTTGGTGGGTAATCTCCATTTTCCTCCATAGTAGGCAATAAACCTCTATCGATGGTTGTGTATCCCGATCAGCCATTTCCGGATTGGGGTAAGATTGGTTCATTCATTTTCTTATTGTGTTTAGTAGTTGTTATGGAGATGGTGGATTGATTCTCTGGTGGACAAGGAAAGGTTCCAACAGATCATTGATGAGGTATATACTTCTGATCATTACTCCGTTGTTGGTTAAGATTTTTGATTTGGATTGGGGACTTTGATTCAAGATAAGTTATGTGTGGAGTTTTGGTTGTATTTCTATAATAGTTAGTGGTTAAAGAATTGTATCGGATTGTGTTGGAGATGTTGTAATATGTAGTTATTTGGCTAATTGTAGATAGGTTAGTTTTGAAGATTTATTTCTTATCTACATTTGTTTGGATTAGTGTAGATGGATTATAGGGGTTGATTTAAGGTGCATTGGATCGAAGTGAAGCATTGTAGATTATGTTTGGTTTTAGAAGGAGTTGGATTAAGGATGGATTTATTATCGTATTGGATTTGGATCATTAGGTGGAGTTAAACATGATCGTTATTGGTATGTGTTGGATTGATTGGGGTTTGTATTGGGTTGGAATTTGTGGATATGGTGATTGGTTGATATAGATTGTTATGTGATCATTCTTTGGATTATTGGATTGATTGTTGGTTGGGTTATCAGATATGGTGGTTAAGGATTATTTGGAGGATTAGTCAGGGAGCAGATTTGATTGGAGTGATCCTATTGGGTTAGAGATTTTATTTAGCTATTTGATTCATATGAATTTAGCTAAATAAAATATAAATATATTGATTTCTGCAGGACTTGGATTCGGGAGGAGCGTCTCGACGCGGGATTACTTGGCACGATCTATATTTAAGGCGGGTATTTCTTCCTTGACCTCTACGTAGTTTTTCTTGATCTTAGTGCATGGCTATTATGTGATGGTTTAGGCTGCTTTATCTTATATCATGATCGGTTGTTGTTTTTCCTGCATGATACTTATGCTTGACCCTTGTGATGATCTATTTAATTCATATACAGTCTCTACTCTTGATATCTACTCTATTGTGATTACACGTGTAGAGTATGCCTTGTAGGGATTGTTGGGTTGTTGGTATTACCATGCTGATGGGGTATATGATGTTGACTGTACATAGGTGGGGATGTGTTATAGGAGTCATCTTGTTGACCGTGCATTTGCATGTTGTATGTACACACGTAATGTCATGTCCTTTTGGAGGAGTGGTGTTGATTGTATGTTTGGAGTATATACACATGTCTGTTGTGTTTTTTATTGGAGGATACCTGTTGATTGTACTTATGTTTTTGTGTCCGTGTGTCTGGTGGGATTATTAGATGATTTTGGTTGATTATACATGTGTAGTGTCTACATATGTTTGATGGGATATGTAGAGGTATCATGACGATTATACTCATGTTGGAGGTATTTATGAGGTTTGGGGCTATTGCATGGATGATGATTATATATATATATCATGTTCATCATTCATTGCATCTGATGACCATTGTCTCCCTTGTGGTGAGAGAGTCATCAGTTGGTTTGGTTTAGCACCGCACACTCGGCCACTCATGGGTAGTGGTAGTTGGAGCAGTTGCTGCTAGTCCTGTCGTGCCACCCGGTCACGAGGTTTAGTGAGATCCGGCGTTGTGAGCAGTCAGGGACCCTGATGCTATGTAGTTAGATAGCTACTAGCGGACTGTTCGCCTCGACCACTATATAGTGGGCTGGAGGGTAGTACAGTCGTCACAGACCCAAGCCTCTCGGCCATACAGGGGTCGTGGTATTCGGAGAGGTGGCGGGGGTGACCATGGAGCATGCATGCACTTTTGCATATGATGCACGGTGCATCTGGGGGTTATATTTGCATACATGCCTACTAGATACTAGTTGCATGTGTTTGTGGTATGTTGCATTTGTTTGTGATATGATTGTTGCATTTGGTTGCCATGCTGCATACATGTCATTTATTTTACATGTATATGCAGTCGTATCTATATTGCACAGGTGTCACGGGTATATCTATTGCAGATCCGGTGAGTATACGGATCATTGTACCATGTGTCGATTCCAGATTGGGTATGAATCTGTCATTATGTTAGTTGTGGTTTGTACAGTTTATGTCAGGTTATTATGTCAGGTATGTTCAGATGCATTGATTATGATAGTATGATCATGTTCTTATTCCCTACTGAGACTGTATACTTGTGATCTCCATGTTGTTTATGGACCATGCACTATCTTTTCTATTACCCGCTGAGTTACCTATACTCACCACCGCATGTATACATTTATGTTTTCAGGTAGCCTGTAGATGGTTGGTGTCGCTCGGAGTATCCTGTCTGCCGGGTCACATCCGAAGACCGCGCTTGTTTTCTTTTGTATATCTTTTTATTATTTTTGGCATTGTATTTATGGTAGCCATGTGGCTATCCTATGGCTTTGGTGTTGTATTTGTGTTTAAGCCGTGCCGGCATGCATTGTATTTATTTGTGTTGTGTTGGCTTTCTTTCGTTTTTCCGCTGTGTTTTGGTACAGCCGTGTGGGCTGTTATATATATAACTGCGTGGTTGTGATTGTTTCATTCCAGCCGTGTGGGCTGTTATTATAACTGCGTGGTTGTGTATATAAATATTCCAGCCGCATGTGGCTGATGTATTTTGCTTGTAGTGATGCTTCAGATTGTCACCGGTACAGGGGAGATGTTGCCGGATTTTTGTCTGGCAGAGACTCCTTTGGGGGCGTGACAATTTTTGGTATCAGAGCGGGTACGATGCCTGTTTTATTTTAGATTTTCGAGATTCATCTGATACCAATTTTTGGTATCAGAGCAGGTTCGATGCCTGTTATTCGTGTTTTGGGTTTTGTGATTCGATTTTCTTGATGTGACTTTTCGGGTTTTGGGACCAGGCAGCAGCAGGACGTCTTCAGGCTATAGGAGGTATGTTTGCATATTGTTATCATACATTTCTGTTGGTGTATGTATTCTTGTCCATATAGTTATGATGTGTGTTAGTGTTCTCTTGTTAGTACTTGCCTATTTGTTTGTAGCATGCATTGCATGTGTTGGGTCAATCACTGATCACGGTTGACCTAATGGAGATCAAGGATTACAGTCTCAGGGGATTCATCATATCATACTACCAGTAGTTTAGTGTCTGTTACTACTAGTTGGTTGAGAGTTAGAGTCGTATACCAGTCTCGGTTATCATTAGTTGTGTAGTGAGTGATATCTGTATACCCGTGTTGACTCAGTTAGTAAAGTACCGGTTTACTCCTGTTGAGGATTGATTTACTTGGTTGACTTGTGTAGTTATGGTTTGACTTATTACCCTTGTTGACTTGGACAGTTGGGGTTTGACTTATCTTAGTTGGTTTTGTGATCTTATTAGTTCGGTCAGTAGAGGATCGATTTACCCTTGTTGACTTGGGTAGTGGTGTATTGATTTATGTTAGTTAGTTTCATCAGTGGATGATTGATTTACTCTTATCGGATCAGTTAGGAGATGATCGATTTATTTTGTTGGTCCGACCAGTAGGGGACTGACTTACTCTATTTTTAGAGATTCCTATCTTTGGGATGTATCATACTTGGTTAGATATTTTGACTTGTACCGGTGTAGAAAGGACTGAATTGGCCGTATACCATTATCGGCTTGGTCAGTCTGTAGAGGATTGTCGTATCCGATTCCATGGGGACTTTGACCATGGACTGTCTGTACCTGGTAGGATGACTTAGAAGGTACATTCAGATAGGATACCGTACGGTGTGGAAAAGTGTAAAGCTACTTGCTTAACACTTATGAGATACATCCATTACTAGGGTGTATGAGTTGGAGAGTACATTTGGATATATGATTTGTACTGACGTAGGAGAGTTGAAGTTAGCTGCTTAACTTTTACGTGACCCGATACCACGTGAAGGAAGAAGCAGAGAATGTTTTTGGGGATCAGGGCATCACTTAGTGATTTTTGTACGTATTTGGAGAGAGAGTACTTCTTTACCTCTTTCGATAGCATGATGGTTTATAAGGCGATGATCAGTCGACTCGCCTAACGTTGTTCCGTGGGAGATCCTGACTCATGGAACTATTGGATATGATTAGATATCCTTGATGTACCTAGTGAACTACGACTTGTAATGATACGGAGGTAGTGGTATTAGTTGAGTAATACCTAGAAGTTCCGATCATAACTAGGTATACTTTCAGATGATGATCTCCGAAGGGTAGAGCGTTGATTGATGGATATTTTGATCAGTTAGTTAGTTATAGTGCCCCTCTATTTTTGTGTTCATTGCTTGATACTGGAGGTTACTGAACTTCAGATGGAGCAATCACAGTATGATGGGGTACAAGACAATGGTTAGACGACTTAGCTAACATTGTCTCTATCATGTGGCTCAAGACCTTGACCACGTGATCATTTTACCAGATCTTATAGTCTATATCTCATATTAGAGGGTTTCACCTTTTATCGATATTTGTCGAGGGACAGTTATAGGCTGATTATGAGGGTTGTGGAGATATCTTCTTGATAGGTAGACTCTTAGTCAGCAGGTTGTGTGACCCTTTGACTTTGGATTGACATTACTTTACTATGAATATTTGATTTTCAGGAAGGATGAGATGATGAGATCTGCGGACTTTTGGGATACATTTAGTTGTTGGCAGTAGGTGTTGAAGGTTGGATACTTTCCTTTTACTCCATCTTTGTTTAGGAGACTATCTGGTATGATTGATTGATATTGAGGATGATTTTGATTCGTGGATATTGTGAGATCCTGTGTGGGGGTATGTTGGCTTTTGATGATCTATTAGTGGATATATGACTTGATGATCTATTATTAGTGTTTGATGTTGATAGTGACATGAGGAGTGATATGCCCGTGATATTCAGGGATTCGGTGATTTGTAGTGGGTGATTAGATTACAGACTTACTGTTGGGGATCTTACGGTTGAGTGAGTCTGTTATGCGGATATTATGAGTCCTTGGTGTTACCATTTAGGCTTACAGTGCCCTAGATGTTTTTATGGACTCGATGTATTTGATATTCATAGGGTGTTTTGGATCAGCTTTCATTGTCTTCATTGACGATGTTGTGATCTATTCCTGGTCCGAGGTGGATTACGTACACTATCTTTGCATAGTTCTAGAGATGTTTCGACGGAAACATCTATATGTGAAGTTAGTAGTACGTATTGTGATTGTCTTTTACGAGTTTTTGGGACACATTGTCTCTGGTAGAGGGATATCAGTGGATCCACAGGAGATAGAGGCGGTTATCGGTTGAGAGTAGTCGTAGTCTATACCGGAGACTCGCTATTCCTTTGGTCTGGCTGGATATTACCAGAGATTGATTGAGGGTTACTTCAGCATTATTATGTCGTTGACTGGACTATCTAGGAAGGGTGTGGAATTTTCCTAGATAGATGCGTACGAGATCAGTTTCAGGAGTTGAAACGAGAAGTGTTAACTGCACTGTCTTAGTTGTACTTTCTAGTGTAGACGGATTTGTACTCTACACAGATGTATCGTATCTGGGAGTCGGTGCAGTTCCGATGTAGCATGAGCGGAGTAGTCTCGTGCTAGTAGTGAGAATTCTCGTGTAATGAGAATGAGATTCTTTATTTTCGTGGGAGATCATGTGTGTTCCGGAGTCATTTCTTATCCGGGAGGAGTTACTTCAGGAAACACCTTGACCTGGATTTGTGATACATTCGGGTGACATCTGATATGTGGAGACATTAGAGCACTCTTGTTGGTGGAACGATATGAAGAAAGACATCGCGGATTTTGTAGCTTGATGTCTATTATGTCAGCAAGTGGAGGCTGAGCATCAGAGATTAGTAGGATTGCCTTCGTTAATTTGGATATTAGAACGGAACCGGGAGCATGTTTTGATGGACTTTGTTGTGGGATTACCCTGGACATGGAGAGGATATAATGGTTTGGGTAATCATTATTGGGCGACGACTTACTCCCTAGCTATTGATTTGTAGGATAGAGTCTTTTGGATTGAGTAGTAGGATTATACTCTAGAGAGATTACCGGACTGGATGATGTATCGCCGAGTATTGTTTTGGATGGAGATCAGTGATTTCATGTCATGGTTTTGATTATGGTTACAGCAGATTTTGGATTAGGAGTTTCACTTTAGTATAGATTTTTATCTCAGACTGATGGATAGTTTGAGCGCTCTATACATGTGTTGGAGGATTTATTGATAGTGGATTTTGGATTTTAGAGGTGTTTGATTTATCCACAGTTGGCTAGATTACAGAGTGAGAGTAGCGGGAGTAGGGTGAGTTCATAGCTCACAGAGTTATCGCTAGTCACTTGGAGAAGGATTATCATGTTTAGAGATATGTTTATGATACTAGGGTTGGAGATTTGTTTATGATACCTGGATGAGTGGCATATGAGTATGTTGATTGGTAGTTACCTTGGAGGAGGGTCCCTGAGTTGACCAGTAAATTTGGGGACCAAATTTTTATTAGTGGGGGAGAATGTAAGATACTGCAAAATTAAATAATAAATATTATTGGACGAAAAATCTTATTGGATTTTTCAGGAATTTTTAGAAATTTCCTGGGAATTTTTCGGAGCTCGTACGACGAGTTTTTAGGGGACGAATTGATGGGTTCAAATAAAGCCTGTTTGTAATACCCAAATTAAGTGGGAGTTGATTGAGGAATGAACTTAGAGTTTGATTAAGTTAACTCTAAGTATTAAATTAACTTTAAATCCCTAATTGCATTCCTTCCCCCGATCCGATTCTTTTTCCCCCTTCGCACGCGGCTTCCTTCCTCCCGAGTTCTTCTTGCGTTTCCCTCTCGGACGATCGCCGGCCCAACGGAGCAGCACCCTGCAACGATCGACCCTCGGTAGCACCCCATCTCCTTCATTGATTGAGCTCGCTTTGAGGTTGTTCTTCCTCCCGAGTTGACGCATCCGCCCGGGCAATCCCTCGTTGGAGGGAAGGAAGATCCGAACCTTAGCCATCGACATTTTCTCTGACCACACGACGGCATCAGATCACCGCGAGCACCAGTGGCGTTGCTCTTCCACCTCTGGCCAGCCGTCGTTGTCCCTCCTCTGTTCTTGATCAGTACCCTAGCTGCCATCGCTCGGTCATCACCACTTGATCGAGCCAGCGCCACCTGATCGCCGGCGTGGGTGCGGCCTCAACCAATCATTCACTTATTTGGATTTCCACGGGTACAGTGCCGAGTTTTCCCACTTTCTTCCATCACTGGCAATGAATCTTTACCTTGCGGAAATCTTGAAGGTAATTGTTTAACCATAGCATTAGGTTTGGGCGTTTGATTTGTGTAGTGTTGATTGAGGCAGTGGCAATTTGTGTGCATGACAGGTGTTTGATGAATTGCCTTAAGCTTCTTGTTTCCTCTGTTTGTGCCGGACCAGCTGTGTTTGGTGGGTAATCTCCATTTTCCTCCATAGTAGGCAATAAACCTCTATCGATGGTTGTGTATCCCGATCAGCCATTTCCGGATTGGGGTAAGATTGGTTCATTCATTTTCTTATTGTGTTTAGTAGTTGTTATGGAGATGGTGGATTGATTCTCTGGTGGACAAGGAAAGGTTCCAACAGATCATTGATGAGGTATATACTTCTGATCATTACTCCGTTGTTGGTTAAGATTTTTGATTTGGATTGGGGACTTTGATTCAGGATAAGTTATGTGTGGAGTTTTGGTTGTATTTCTATAATAGTTAGTGGTTAAAGAATTGTATCGGATTGTGTTGGAGATGTTGTAATATGTAGTTATTTGGCTAATTGTAGATAGGTTAGTTTTGAAGATTTATTTTTTATCTACATTTGTTTGGATTAGTGTAGATGGATTATAGGGGTTGATTTAAGGTGCATTGGATCGAAGTGAAGCATTGTAGATTATGTTTGGTTTTAGAAGGAGTTGGATTAAGGATGGATTTATTATCGTATTGGATTTGGATCATTAGGTGGAGTTAAACATGATCGTTATTGGTATGTGTTGGATTGATTGGGGTTTGTATTGGGTTGGAATTTGTGGATATGGTGATTGGTTGATATAGATTGTTATGTGATCATTCTTTGGATTATTGGATTGATTGTTGGTTGGGTTATCAGATATGGTGGTTAAGGATTATTTGGAGGATTAGTCAGGGAGCAGATTTGATTGGAGTGATCCTATTGGGTTAGAGATTTTATTTAGCTATTTGATTCATATGAATTTAGCTAAATAAAATATAAATATATTGATTTCTGCAGGACTTGGATTCGGGAGGAGCGTCTCGACGCGGGATTACTTGGCACGATCTATATTTAAGGCGGGTATTTCTTCCTTGACCTCTACGTAGTTTTTCTTGATCTTAGTGCATGGCTATTATGTGATGGTTTAGGCTGCTTTATCTTATATCATGATCGGTTGTTGTTTTTCCTGCATGATACTTATGCTTGACCCTTGTGATGATCTATTTAATTCATATACAGTCTCTACTCTTGATATCTACTCTATTGTGATTACACGTGTAGAGTATGCCTTGTAGGGATTGTTGGGTTGTTGGTATTACCATGCTGATGGGGTATATGATGTTGACTGTACATAGGTGGGGATGTGTTATAGGAGTCATCTTGTTGACCGTGCATTTGCATGTTGTATGTACACACGTAATGTCATGTCCTTTTGGAGGAGTGGTGTTGATTGTATGTTTGGAGTATATACACATGTCTGTTGTGTTTTTTATTGGAGGATACCTGTTGATTGTACTTATGTTTTTGTGTCCGTGTGTCTGGTGGGATTATTAGATGATTTTGGTTGATTATACATGTGTAGTGTCTACATATGTTTGATGGGATATGTAGAGGTATCATGACGATTATACTCATGTTGGAGGTATTTATGAGGTTTGGGGCTATTGCATGGATGATGATTATATATATATATCATGTTCATCATTCATTGCATCTGATGACCATTGTCTCCCTTGTGGTGAGAGAGTCATCAGTTGGTTTGGTTTAGCACCGCACACTCGGCCACTCATGGGTAGTGGTAGTTGGAGCAGTTGCTGCTAGTCCTGTCGTGCCACCCGGTCACGAGGTTTAGTGAGATCCGGCGTTGTGAGCAGTCAGGGACCCTGATGCTATGTAGTTAGATAGCTACTAGCGGACTGTCCGCCTCGACCACTATATAGTGGGCTGGAGGGTAGTACAGTCGTCACAGACCCAAGCCTCTCGGCCATACAGGGGTCGTGGTATTCGGAGAGGTGGCGGGGGTGACCATGGAGCATGCATGCACTTTTGCATATGATGCACGGTGCATCTGGGGGTTATATTTGCATACATGCCTACTAGATACTAGTTGCATGTGTTTGTGGTATGTTGCATTTGTTTGTGATATGATTGTTGCATTTGGTTGCCATGCTGCATACATGTCATTTATTTTACATGTATATGCAGTCGTATCTATATTGCACAGGTGTCACGGGTATATCTGTTGCAGATCCGGTGAGTATACGGATCATTGTACCATGTGTCGATTCCAGATTGGGTATGAATCTGTCATTATGTTAGTTGTGGTTTGTACAGTTTATGTCAGGTTATTATGTCAGGTATGTTCAGATGCATTGATTATGATAGTATGATCATGTTCTTATTCCCTACTGAGACTGTATACTTGTGATCTCCATGTTGTTTATGAACCATGCACTATCTTTTCTATTACCCGCTGAGTTACCTATACTCACCACCGCATGTATACATTTATGTTTTCAGGTAGCCTGTAGATGGTTGGTGTCGCTCGGAGTATCCTGTCTGCCGGGTCCTACGTCACATCCGAAGACCGCGCTTGTTTTCTTTTGTATATCTTTTTATTATTTTTGGCATTGTATTTATGGTAGCCATGTGGCTATCCTATGGCTTTGGTGTTGTATTTGTGTTTAAGCCGTGCCGGCATGCATTGTATTTATTTGTGTTGTGTTGGCTTTCTTTCGTTTTTCCGCTGTGTTTTGGTACAGCCGTGTGGGCTGTTATATATATAACTGCGTGGTTGTGATTGTTTCATTCCAGCCGTGTGGGCTGTTATTATAACTGCGTGGTTGTGTATATAAATATTCCAGCCGCATGTGGCTGATGTATTTTGCTTGTAGTGATGCTTCAGATTGTCACCGGTACAGGGGAGATGTTGCCGGATTTTTGTCTGGCAGAGACTCCTTTGGGGGCGTGACAAAATATTTGATCAAAGACAGATCAACTATTAATTTTATTCGTCATAAAGTAAAGTTGACGAGATAATAAAATTAATGAATAAAATCTCCTCTTCGATTTTGTATACACAAAATTCATGGAGATTTTAAGGAGTTGATCTTGACCAAATATTTTTGTGATTCTTAGGATGTTTGTCAATCCCCAGTAGTCATACTATAGAAAAGACTTAGTAGTCACAATTGTAATGATTGGAAATAGGACTTGGACATTAAGGTAGACTGTCTTCTAAGAACTAAGAACAATTTAGGTGTATTTAATTCATTAGTTGAAACATGTCTAGTGGTGTTATCTACCAGAACCTGGAGTGTAGATACAAGATGCCATTAATCATGTCTGCAATTCATTGCAGGGTTCCAGGAAATCCGACAACTAAATGAAAGGTAAATCACCGTCCACATGAGTACTACTGTAAAAGTGGTAGCTGTTGCAGTGGGAGATGTTTATCCTTTGATAAGAATAAAATATGTATTTTAAGTAATTATCTTTACGTACCAAGTTTAGAAAGAACCTGATTTCAGTTTCTAAACTATTATAGATATTGTGTCTATTTTGATAACAAAGTTGTTATCAAGAAAAATAGGGAAGTTATCTATTCTGGTTTGATGGTTGACAATTTATAATCCAATAACTCCCACGATGCAACAAATGGAAATTAGTAACACATCTTCTAATTTTAAGAGAAAGCAACCTTCGGAATTGAACCAATTATATCTTTGGCATCTAAAGCTAGGTTATACTTGAGTAGGATTCATTGGTAGCTGATGAACTTTTGGGTTCATTGGTAGTGGAAATCTTTCCAACCTGCGAGTCTTACTTGGAAGGAAAATAACCAAGAAGCTTTTAAGTCCAAGGGGTATGGAGTCAAAGATATGTTGAAATCGGTTCATTCTGATTTGTGTGATCCTATGACTATCCAGACAAGAGGTAGTATTGAATATTTTGTCTAATTTATAGACAACTATTCAAGATACAAATAAATTTACTTAATGTACCGCAAGACTAAGTACTTTGATTAGTTTAAAGAGTACAAGGTTGATGCGGAGGAATAAAGTATAAAGTCACTATGGAAGATCGTAGTGGCAAGTACCTCTTGAGAGATTTTAGGAGTCACTTATCAGAAGTTGGATTTCAATCCTAACTAACTGCATCTGGTACACCCCAACAGAATGGTGTAGTAGAAAGAAGGAAAAGAACTCTTATGGAATAATTAGATAGATGATGAGTTATTAAGAAAATTACCAAATTTGTTTTAAGGATAAACTCTAAAAATGAAAGTGAACATAGTGCCTTCCAAGTCATAACTCTCTACTCATATAGAATTGCTGAATAGGCGTAAGCCTATTTTGAAGCATATTCGGATTCAGGTAATCCAGCATATATGTTAAAGAGAGATAATGATAAGTTGGATAGGAGTTCACTTGTTTGTAAGTTATCCTAGATAAACAAAAGTAGGTTTATAGTCTTAAAAATTAGAAGGTCATTGATAACATCAATGACTGATTTTTAGAAAAGGACTATATAATGAACCACGTGCTCATAAGTAAATTTGTTCTTAAGAAAATAATAAAAGACATGTCTAATCTAGTACCAACTGTACAAGATGAGATACCACAAGAAAACTATAACACGTATCACAAATGATACACAATTGCAGAAAATGCCTTGTCGTAGTGGGAGGGTTGTTAAGCAACCTTAAAAGATTCATGTTTTGGGAGAGTTTTTGAACTCGATCCCTGTAGAACATGAACCTGATCTCCGGACATATGACGAAGCACTCCAAGATAAATATGAAGCATCTTGGCAAAGAGTAATGAATAATAGAATTAGAATATATGTATTCTAATAAAATCTGGAAGCTTGTAGAACCACCAAGTGGCGTAAAAGCCTTTGGGTGTAAAAGGTCTATAATAGAAAAAGAGGGATAGACAGGAAGGTAGAAACCTTCAAAGCAAGGCTTGATGAAAAAGGAAACCTTTTTCACTGGTAGCCATGCTTAAGTCTATCCGGATTCTTTTATCTATTTGGCAAGTGGATGTCAAGACAGCATTCCTTAATGGAAGTCTTGAAGAAAGCATCCATATAAAGCAACCAGAAGGGTTCATTGCAAAGTGCTAAGAGCATCTTGTGTGCAAGCTCAATCAGTCTATGGACTGATACAAAGCTTCAAGGTCTTGGAACATCCAGTTTATCAAAGTAATTCACACCTATGGATTTATTGAGTAAACGGATAAAGTTTTGTGTATACAAAAGATGTGATGGAAACGTGGTGGTATTTCTTGTACTATACGTAGATAACATTTTTGGTAGTTGGAAACAATATCAAAATGTTGTCAGAAGTAGGGGTATGGTTGTCCAAATAATTCGATATAAAGGACTTGGGAGAATGTATATATTTTTTAAGATCAAAGTAATAAGGGATCACAAGAAAAAATATATTTATTCCAAGCTTGATACATCGGAAAAATCCTTGCTCGTTTTAAGCATGCAAAACTCCTCAAAAGGTTTCTTACCTTTTAAGCATGGAGTGTCTTTATCTAAAGAGATGTCTCCGATGACATTAAAGGAGATTGAGGACATGTAGGCAGTTCTTTATGCTTCGGCAGTTAGACAACCTAATGTATGCTATGCACGAGATCTGAAATTTGTTTTGCCAAGGGCATAGTTAGCAGATATCAAAGTAACCCTTGACAAGGACATTGGACTGCAGTAAAGCATATATTAAAGTACCTTAGAGGCGCTAGAGATTATATGCTAGCTTACAAAGCAGTTAATTTGGTCCTAGTGGGTTGCATGGATTTTGGCTTCCAATCGGATAGGGATAATAATAAGTCAACCTCGGGGTTTTGTGATTACTTTAGGAGGTATAGTCATAACTATGGAAGAGTGATAAGCATAGGTGTTTTTCTAGACTCCACCATAGAAGCTTAGTATATGGCAAGCCTCTGAGGTAGCCATAAAAGCTGAATGACTCAATAACCTCAAGATAGACTTAGATATGATTTCTGGTTTGTCCAAAGATTGTTACAATTTAATGTAATAATGTTGGTGCAGTATCAAACTCGAAGAAACCATAAGTCTATAAGGCAAGTAAACACAATAGAGCGCAAGTACCACCCAATACGAGAAATTATATAAACGATGAGAAGTTGTTGCTGCCTAGATTGCATCAGGTGATGACCTATAGATCTTTTCACTAAGGTCCTTAAGGCAAGAGCTTTTGATGGACATGTTGAAGGGTTGGGAATCAGATGTATGGCAGCAGATATGGCAGCTTAGTCTTTTAGTATAAGTGGGATATTGTTAGAGTGTATACTAAAAGCCTAGCTTTTGGTATAAACATTAATCTAAAAATAAGAATCGCATTGGTCAAATGTCTACATTTATGATAAATGTAGTTGCTCAATTAATTTATATTGTAGATAACATGGTGTGTGGTGTCACATACAGAAGATCATGTTATCGGTTCCTTATAAATTATAAATAGTAGCTCACGACCAAGATGGAAAGGAACAAACCATTGGAAGGTCGTAGTGTAATTAGGTATTAGTTTATCTTAACTATATGATTACACTAGTACATTTAGAGTGTATTGAGTAGGACCATTTGAGGTCGTTCCTTTTATACTGACTTTATAAAAGAATAAAGACCTCAGCTATTATGGAAGTGTGTGCTCTTAATCCTAATATAATAACAAGCACATATATTTGATATTTATTTCTTTAATTTATCAATGGGTGAGATTTAGTTCGATAAATCAATAAACCCGATAAGTTGGGAAATGGTATCACTTATAGTGTGTTTGTTAATTATAGAAGGAAACTGTGTCCTAGAGATACTAGGTTGATAATGTCCTCAAGAGGAGCTCATAAGGATTGTCATGTTAAACCCTGCAGGTGGATTTAGTCCGACATGATAATAAGGCTGAGTGGTACTACTCTTGGACTTAGATATTAATTAAATGAGTTGTCAGTAACTCACTTAATTAGTGGACATTCAATATCTTAAACACAGGGAGACTAACACGCTCATAATAAGAAGGAGCCCAAAATGTAATTTGGGATTGGTGCGGTAGTTCAATAATAGTTCTTTAGTGGAATGAATTATTATTGATGAAATTAAGTTGTGTGTTCGGGGCGAACACGGGATGCTTAATTTCATCGGGAGACCAAAACCAATTCCTCCTCTCGGTCCCTATCGTTGCCTTTAGTATATAGAGATTTATACCCACCGCATACCCACCTTCTTACCCATCCAATGGGGCCGCCAAGCTAGCTTGGAACCCAAGCTAGGGCCAAGATCAAGTGGATGAGTCATGTAGGTGGTCGCCAAAGCTTGGGTCCCAAGCTTAGGTGGCGACCACTAGAATATTAAAAGGATTTTTATTAAAATTATTTCTTATGTGGATATCATGATTTTAAAGAGAGTTTAAAATTAAATTTTCCTTTTATAACTTTCTACAAAAGATTAAGAGAAGAGATTAATCTCTTTCCTTATTTGTAGATTAAAAGGATTGTTTTAATTTTTGGTAAAAACTTTCCTTATTTGTAAATCATCTACATGTTTAAAAGAGAGTTTAAAATTTGAAATCTTTCCTTATTTGTTGATTAAAGGAGGATTTTAAATTTTAAGAAAACTTTCCTTTTAACCATGTTTATGATTTAAAAGAAAGTTTAAAAATTAATAATTCTCTTTTATTAGTTTCTACAAAAGATTGAGAAAAGATTTGATATCTTTCCTTATTTGTAGATTAAAAGAGATTTTAATTTTTAGAGATAACTTTATTTTTATCCACATGTTTAAAAGAAAGATTTTAATTTATTAAATTTCCTTTTTATAAACCAATCATGAAGGGATTAAATTATTGGAGAAATTTTATAAATTTCTGGAGACAAATTAGGAAGTTTTAATTAATTAAAACTCTCCTTGTTTGTAGCTTTGGTGTGGCCGGCCATGTAAATTGAGAAAAGGAAAATTATTTTTAATTAAATAAATTTTTCCTTTTCATGGCAAAAGAATTAAGGAAGTTTTTAATTAAATTTCCTTATTTGCCAAGACCAAGGATTATAAAAGAGGGGGTAGAGAAGGCTTCATGGTGAACAACCTCTATTATTTCTCTCCCTCTTTTCCTTGGTGTTGTGGCCGGCCAACCTCTCTTCCTCTCTTCCTCTTGGTGGTGGCCAAACCTTCTCTATTTGCTTGGAGCTCTTGTGGTGGCCGGATACTACTTGGAGAAGAAGAAGAAGAAGGAGAGAAAGCTTGTATCCCTTGGAGCTTGGTTGGTGGAAAAAGATCTTCATCTTTTGGAAGCTTTGTGCTTGGCCGAAACTTGAAGAAAGGAGAAGAAGGTGCTTTGGTGGATTCTCATCTCGGAAGATCATTGCCCACACAACGTCCGAGGTTAGAAGAGGAATACGGTAGAAGATCAAGAGGTCTTTCTAAAAGGTATAACTAGTATTTTTTTCTTTCCGCATCATACTAGTTATTTTTGGAAATAATACCAAATACAAGAGGCTTACGATTCTAGTATTTCGAATATGTTTTTCGAAGTTGTGTTCTTTTGTTTTATTTTTCCTTGTGATTTGATTGTTCTTTTCGGTTAACCTAAAGTTATTTTAGGAAATTAAATATTAGATTTCTATAAAAGGTTTTGTCTAGTCGGTGGTGGTTGCTCCCATATCCAAGAAGGCCATGTGCCTCGCCACGTCAGTACTGGGAACCAATTATGGAAATTAATATTTAATGGAATTAATAACTTAAGGTGATTTGGGTCGAACGTGTTAAGTTCCGCAGGAGATCCAAGTCAAAACCTAAAAGAACAAATAGATTAAGTTTTGGATTAAACGTGTTAAGTTCCACAGGCGATCCAAAATTTAATTTAAAAGAACACATGGTAGCTAGGAAAAGGTTCAGACCTTTGTACAAAATTTTTGTACAGTGGAACCTCTAGGCTTTCCGAGTAGCAACCAACAGGGGAAGGGTTCTCCCCCTTGGGGGAACCCTAGATCTTCCATCCTTCGCCGTTTCATCCACCTCCAAAGCAAGGATTGCATCCAAGAAGACCGGTGCTACATGGATAAGCTTTCTCTTCTCTTCTCCTTATATTTTGAGTTGTAGATTACTTTACATCTTGTTTCTTGGGTTTATTCTCTTGCAATGGAGTAGATCTCTAGATCTAGGATGTAGGGAGTATTTGTGATGTGATGAATGATGTAAAACTATGTAGATTTGCCATGATTCTATTCAATGACTTAATGATGCCTTGTTCATGTTTGACGATGTGTGTGTGAATGCTTATATATATCTTTTGCATGTTTTATCAAATAGTTGTGTAGAATTATTAATCTGATAGGGGGGATACACTAGATCATATGACCGAGGGGAGTCATGATAGGGATATCCCGCTAACGGACCTCTAGGGTATCACCTTGAAAGGAGAAGAAAATCTCCATAAGGAAGTAGGGGATCGAGCTTAATCTCTAATTCTATTTCTATGTTATTGTGTGTCAGTGTGTTTCTGTGTTAAATGGACGTGGGGCATCATGACTAGGCTGCCCCGCTAACAGACTTTATAGGAATCACTTCCATTTAGTAGCATAGGACATGGAGTAGGAGATCATGCTGACTTATCCACTGCAGGGGAGAGTCGGTAATGAATCTAACATCCTATAAGAGCATGAACATAGAGGATAGAAACTAAATAATCTATGTAACATCACCAAGCATTACAAGGAAACCGAAATCCTAGAATCTATCATCCTCCATTCACTACGCTCATTCTCTCTCTCTACTCTCTCTCTTTTCTCTTCTCTTTCTCTTCTCTTTCTCTTTAGAGTTTGTTAACAACTTTAGATTGTCTACATAATTCGTCCTGCGAAGTTAACTAATGCTTAATCAACAGTCCCTGTGGATTCGATATCTTTTTATTACTAACGACATAATCGTACACTTGCAGTGCGTAACAAATGACGGTACGGGAGAGAGCTGATAGGCTTTGTGCATCTTAGGATGAGGTGTTGCGGAAGAGTACACCGGTGCATGAGAAGGACACGCGCGGCAGTTTGATGGACGAGAAGATGAAGAGGAAGGCTGCTTGAGGAGAAGGCCGAAATTGGGTTCAGGTGAACCTTATTTCGGTTGGCCGAAATCACCCAAGCGGAAGAGTGAGAGGAAGAGAAAAAGAAGCTGAAGCCTTCTACTAGAAGGCGCCTTCAAGCCTTCATGGAAGGCGCCTTCAACTTATCATGGAAGGCGCCTTCCATGGCTATGGAAGGCACCTTCGACCAGATTGGTTCGAGCCATTACAGTGGATAAAACTTTATCCACTGGCGCCTCGTTGGAGGCGCCTTCCAACCTTATGGATGACGCCTTCAATCTGCAGATAAGTTTTTCCAGGAGCTATAAAAAGACCCCTAGACCTAGGAAAAATGTAACAACTTCAGTATTCATTTCCTAGCAATAGTCTGAGCTGTTAGTGTGTGTAAAAGGCTTCTCCGCCTTCACCAAAGGAGATTCTTATTGAGCTTTCATCTGCCTTGGATTAACAACCAACCCGGATGTAACCAAGTAAATTCCGAGTCGCTTTCTTTTAGTTTCGTATTGTTTATTTTTATGCTATTGCTGCTAATCTAAGTTGAAAGAGGAGAAAGGTATTTTGTTTTAGTCTTTCGGACAACTCAACCCTCTCTATCCAGCCTACCCAGACCAACAAGTGGTATCAGAGCCTAACAACTTCAGGAGGACTAACCGCCAAATGATGCACACGAGATGGTCGGACCGAGCATCTACCCACCAAAGTTCGAGGGAGAGTTCGCGAGCTGGAAAAAGAGAATGGAGGCATTTTTCAAAATAGACTTTGATTTATTATAATAAAGGAATTTAGTTTTGAAGCATCCAAAGGCAAGGAAAAGTTTCAATGGATGGAACAAGCCGACTTCGTGGCAAATGACAAAGTAGAGTTTCATCTACTGAGCATTTTACCATCATAAGAAGTCAATCGGATCGGAGCCTATGAGCCTGCAAAAGAACTTTGGGAGAAATTCCTGGAACTACATGAAGGAACCTCGGAGGCAAAACTTGCGAGGATAAGTGCTTTGAAATACATTTAGCTAATTTAGAAATGTTTTGAAAATACTTAGCTTTTTCGAAAAAAAAAAACTTAGCTAATTTTTAGCTTTCAAAAAAAAAATTATTCTATCAAATACTAAACTTTCAAAAGAAGTTGATAAGAACTTAACTTTAATACTTAGCTTTATAAAGGTTTTGAAAAAGACTTAGTTAAAAGTACTCATCTTAAAAAGGATTTTGATTAAAGCTTAGTTTAAAAAATTTAATAAAAATTAAGTTAAGTGCTTAGCTAAAAATGATAAAAATTTAGTTAAGTACATACCTTAACACTTAGAATTTTGATAAAAATTTAGCTTTAAAAACACTTAGATATAAAATTTTTGATAAAAGTTTATCTTTTAAAAATATTTTGATAAACACTTAGATTTAAAAATAGTTCAACTTTTTCAAAAAAAAAAATAGTTTAACTTTGGAGTTTTGAAAAATAATTAATGCCTTAACTTCCTTTCACTACCCCTTAATTTATACTAAAAAAAAAAATTTCGAGTCCTAGAGTTCAGGCATGTAAAAAAACATAAAGGTTATTATTTACTTTCCTGATTTTCCATCTCACCCATTTTAGGTTATCAAGCATATTCAACTTATAAGTTTGTATGAGACGGAGTTAAGTTTATTTTAATTTTATCAATATTTAAAAATATTGAGATTTAAAATATAAGTTTAAATTTTCAATGAGTTTGAATTTAAAATTTTAAAATATAAGTTTAATTAGATTTAAACATTTGACAATAGCTAAAATTTTAAAGATTTGGAAAATATATTGAAAATTAATTAAGTTTGAAATTATAAATTTACATATTAATTATGATTTGAAAATTATTTATCTTTTAAAAATAATTGAGATTTTGAAAATCTAAGAATTAATAATTTAAAATTTAATTATAATTTGAAAATTGACAATTAAGATTTTTTAAAATTCATTATGATTAATTTTGAGATTAATTATGATTTTGAAATTAATTATAGTTTTGGAATTAATTATGATTTTAAAATTAATTATGATTTTAAAATTAATTATAATTTAAAAATAATAATAATGTAATTATGATTTGAAAATAATTAACATTTTAAAATTAAGATTAACATTTTGAAATTAATTTTTTGAAATTAATTAATTTAACTTAATTGAATTAATTAATTTGGGTTTGGTTAACTACTTTATACCTTGGTCCATCTCATCCTTTTTTAGATTCTCAATCAGGGAACCTTAATAGTTGTTGAGAGATGGTTAGTTTTATCTTCAATTTAGATTATCATTTACGGATTAATTTACATTTGAGTTAGACTCAGGTTTTACAATCAGTCAATTAAATATTCATTGCAAAGATTGACTTCCAGGCTGTGGCGAGGCAGTAGACCTTCTTGGGTATAAGATCATCCACCACTTCTAGACAAAATTTTTCAAAGAAATTGGATATTTAATTTTCTTTTTGAAACCTCTATGTCTAACTAGTCAAGTGTAAATCACGCTAGGTCCTTATCTAGCCTAGTCTAAGCATGTATAATAAAGTGGAAAAAAACAAGTATCAAACAAATTTATATATCGATAAAGATAGTCTTTCTATTAGCTCCCCCTAGAGCATAGCCTCGATAGGGTCTATCAAGGTAATGGATCTGATCGTTGGGGATCCAATATTGACCAACTCCAACTTGATTAACCAAGTTTGACTTAGGGGCCCATGCTTGGACTATGTTTCTATTTGTTCTGTTGACAAGAGATAAGTATGATTTAAATTTGTATTTAGTCTTGTGTCCACCAGATCGATTGTATACGGCCTTTTGCTTCCCAATAATCAAATCAAGATTCTTAGAACCCAAGGTGAACTGTTCCAATGTTCCCTTAAGTTCCTTGACTTGATCTTTCAGACTGGAATTTTCTTTCTCAAGTTTTTGAACCTGAGTTAAAGTTCCAGTTTGAATAGGTTTGGTCAAGGAACTTGGGCTAGTCACTCCCTTAAGGGTTGGTACCTCCTTTTGGAGTGACTTGATTTGGATATTTGACTTAACTAATTTGCGCATTAAATAATTAATTAAATTATATAGTTTATCTACTTGAGAAGATCTTACAATGGTGTTTGGCCCTTTAGAAATGGATACAGATCCATGGCTTGTTTCAGACTCGGCTTCGGATTCATTCTCGACTTCAGAGTCGATTTGGACAATGTAGCCTTGTACCGGTAGAGCGAGGAAGCTTGTTTGCTTATGTTCTTCTTCGTCCAACTCTTCGGATGACTCAGACCATGTTGCGTTCAAGGACTTCCTTCTTTGTTGGTTCTGGTTTAGACATTCTGGCTTGTAGTGCCCCTTTTGGTTGCAACCGTAGCTTGTAACTCCAGACATGACCTTTATATTCGATTGAGTCACCTTCTTAAATAAATTCCACAATCTCCATTACTGGTTTGAAAGTGATGCAATAAGCTTACGTGTTGGCTCTGAGTGCCTCCCTCCACAACGGATGGGTTTGTTGCGGATTACTAGATCAAACTTCCTTTATGAATGGTTATAGGAAATTATTTAGGAGCGTGTGATCTTCTCTAACTGAAGGGGCACAATCCTATTTAATGGACTAAGTATCAAGTAATGGTATACACTTAGACGAATTCAATAGTATCCTCCCCAACGGAGTCACTGCTATTGTTTTGCGTGACCAAAGGAAAACCAACTATTAATTTTATTCATCATAAAGTTAGGATGACAAGATAATAAAATTAATGGGTAAAACCTCCTCTTACAAATGTTGAATTTGTATACGTTCACACTAACGTGGCATGTAATATTCCCGGTGTTTTGAGGTGTTGGTAAATTCAAATAGTATTGTTTGAGGAATCAATATTATTCTAAATTTAGAGTTTTGACCAAAGTTTGTTTTGTGATTCTTAGGATGTCTTTCAACCCACTGGCCATTATACTGAAAGAGAACAAACATACTGGTCCCAATTACATAGATTGGAAAAGAAATCTGGACATTGTCCTAATTGCTGAAGGCTATAAGTTTGTACTGTTAGAGGTCTGCCCTAATGTGCCTAATAGTGATTCTAGTCAAGAGAAGATTGAGACTCATAATGTAACACCCCGCCCCTCCTGCTAAGGCGGCGGGGGTTACTTTAACATACATATGTATACCTACTTGCTACAGCGGAAGTCTTATTTATAGAAATTAAAAACTTTTCTTTACTTTACAATCAACATGACTAATCACCTGGACATATAACACCACATAGCATACTTAACATGAATTTTTAAGTCATAATGTCCAAACACAAAATTAAATGTCATGGAGTCATAAAGCAGTAACATAACTATGCATAATTCTTATTAACAAAAGCAGGTCTTTCTCCTTTAGCCAACACTACCACACACATCCTTCTAGCCCCTCCTGTTGCTCCCCTAGTTCATCCATTCCTTGCCTTTATCTGTGGTACAAGAAAGTAAGCTGTGAGCACTCATGGCTCAGTAAGTTCCTTTCCTACTCACAAAACCGTATAACATATCAAAAATCACAAGACATAACACATGGAGGAAATTCATTATATCATGCAGCATATCATGGCATATCATAACATAAGCGTAAGGTATCATGGCATAACATAACATAATCATCAATTGCACCCAAACATATCATAACATCATCATAAATATCATGGCATAATCATAAGGTATATGCAAGGTGAATTCATAAACATGCATCATGAAAACATATGCAATATGTCCTTTGAAAACTTATAATATACATACTTAAACATAATCTTAACATGATTAGGGCCTCGGCTTGTACCACTTACATAAATGTGCGCGTCTTATGTAGGTCCAAGGTAGCAAGTCTTGAACCCTACAAGGCATACATACTAGGCCCGTTTCTTAGTCCATCGACCTAGGGGCACTTAGGAGCCCATCACTAACGAGGCCCGTTTCTTAGTCCATCGACCCTGGGGTGCTTATGGAGCCCACCCTTGGTACAAGCCATACATAAAGTAAAATAGCATGTTTTTACATATCATGGTTCTTATCTTTTCTTGTACATCGTGTCACTTATCATATCATACCATATAGACTTTTGGGCACACAGCTCATCATAATGGTATGTAAAGATTTGGGCACACAGCACATCATATATTTTATGCATAAATTGGGCACACAGCACATCATATATTTCATGCATAAATTGGGCACACAGCTCATCACATATATCATGGATAAATTTGCACATAGCTTCATCATAAATAATACACACCATAGCATAAGGGTTTCCATCATGTATAGATCATAAGTGTGCATAATTAAACATAGAAGCATAGAAATCTCAAAATCATGGCATATAAGATACATGGAAAACATAATTCGATCTCTAACCCTAATGTCTTTTAGTGGCCGAACCATATAGGTTGGGTTTTTGGTAAAACTTCATCCCAACATGTGAACCCTAAGTAAGCATCATTTCTTATACCATAAGAACTATCATGAGAAAGTTTAGGTAGAGTTCTAGGTGTCATGCCCCAGGTAGTCCCTGTCCGAAGAAATTTCGGCAACATCTCCCCTGTACGGGTGACAATATGAATCCAGAATACATATATCTATACCTCGGCCACACACAGCCAGAACAATACAATACAAATAAGAAACAAACCACGCAGTTTATATCAACATTCCACATAGTTCAACATATAATCAATCCACGCAGTTTAATAAGGAAAGACGATATAGAATCTCGAAGATATATGTACACATCCTACTCCACTACAACGAGGAAAGACAAAATCCACGAAGTAACGAAAATATATCCGCAGCGAAAAACCAAAAGTAGAAAACCCAAGTGCTCGATATAAAGTCCACAATACAAACCCACATCACAAGTATACGTATAAAAGCGAATACAGAAAACGATATCTAGCAATCCTCGCGACAAAGGGGCTAGCGACTGGAATATCTCCCGACGGCCTCAACTTGAAAAATAGTAACAACGGGGTGAGTTCAAAGAACTCAGCAGGTAATCCAATAGATATGTACAGCAACATATAACCACCAATAACATCCTATGGTACAGTACACTAAACCATAGAGCCTACAGTACAGTCTCCTAACAGTACAACCTACGGTACGGTCTCCTAACAGTATAACAGATATGCATAGCTGAAATAAACTGTAATAACCAGCAATAGGCATAAAGTACAGTTTATAGCAAGAATAATAAGAAAATGCATAACTGAAATAAACAGTACTCACCTGCGAGGCTTGGGCAATTAACTGTCAACATACAGAGATAAAAATAGTCAGAGCAAAAGCATGTATCCTGTATGCATGTCAATCATATGCAATCACCAAAATGCATCAATCATAACGAATGCAATCCGTGCATATGATGCAATATGACATGGTCACCCCTGTCAACCAGTCAGCCATCTCACACACAATGTTGAGACCGAGTGGGTAGGGCTGTGACACCGTGCACTCTGCCATCACTGCCCCTGAAAAGTGACCGAGTGGACGGGATGCAGTCGGAGTACACCTATCCTCCTACCTCAAACATAGTGAGGGAGCGCAATGCTCTCAACTCCCGGTACGCGATGACGGGGAGGGATCCCGGCTGTAACCCCGCTGCATCGTGCTACCCATGAGCACCCCGGCGGTGCACCACCGAGCAACCTGCCATACACACCCTTAGTGTTGTGCTACTACCCATGCAGTAGACACGTTGTGTGCAGGCCCTCATGTAGCCGGCCGACGAGCTCAACAATAATGGAGTCGTCAATCGCCCAGCATGCAATCATGCAATATGGTGCATGCGGCTATAGTATGTCATACCTGGACATATCCTCCTCCATATGTGTAGGTGCCAAAAAGATAAACACATATATAACAAGGATAATAAACAGCATGAATCCAATATCACATATCCAACATATCTATCATCTAATCCAGTATAGAGGGAGGCACAATAAAAACATCTATCTCTATGAACACAGATAAACATAGCCAGAAGGAAAAGCATGCCAGACTAATGTATAACAGTTATCAATAGAAGCGTGTATCAGGTATCAACTAACCTACATCCAGGGGAAATGATAAACTACCAATCACTAATAATCGCCTACAGATATCAAATAAACTATAACCGAGGAAGTGATAATCTACCAATCACTAGTAATCATATATAAACTATACATATCATAAGACAATATCGAAAAGATAAGTCAAAGGGTACCCGCCTCCAATAGAAGGTACAGTCAATCCCAATCCGAAGTCGAGACGCCCGTCTCGAATCAGAGTCCTGTGTAAACAAATACATTTACTTTTATTTAGCTAGAATACAACAAATAGCTAAATAAATCCTAAATAGAAATTTAGGGATAAACCCTAAACCATATCCCTCAACCTTTCTAAAGGTTAATTAGGGTTAATTACCTTAACCCCAAACAACCCTTTAGATAGAAATCCAAAACCTAAATCCATATAACCTAATTAATCTACACAACCTAATGATGATTAATTATCAATAGGTATCAAGATCATACCTAATCATCTAACTCATGATCTAACAAATATCCAAATTCGAAACATGATCTACACATCATATATCAACTACCTCTATACGTACCTCAATTCAGCCACTGGAATACAACGTGATCTGCTGGAACTAGGAGAAATTGCTGGTGGGAATGTTACCAGAACCAAGAACAAGAAATCTCACAACCCTCATCCATTGATCCTCCACTGAGGATCATCACTGCTGGAACCCAACAATCCATAGAACCCAATAGAATGGAACAGAACCTCCTCTCTGCCCGGATCGAGCTGCTGTCAACCAAGATGTTGCTGGATCGAGGTTCTGCCAAGACGAAGATGAGCTACTGGATCAAGAACAATCCATAGCACACTAATTGAAATCCACAGACAGATCCTCACAGGAATCAAACGAATCACAACAGAAATTAAGTAGTGATTACCTAATCTTACCTCACTGATCGGATCAAGACTGGAATCAAGCCGAAAGATTACCGATCCAGCACAACTCCTCTGGCCTCTACCCGACAACCCAAGCACAACTCATTGATCCCCTCCAATTCGTGACCTAATTCAGCCGCCAAGAAGAGAAGGTGCGTCGGTGACCTAGGGCTGTGATGAGCTCGCAGGTGATCGGGATCGGTGGCGTCGCCGGCAACACCGGGAGGAGAAAGAGATCGATGCTCTCACCTAAGACTAGAGAAGGTCATCCACGATCGGATCTGTATCGGTGTCTGCTCCCCTAGGTCGACGACAAAGTCGAGATGGTGAAGCTTCGGCGGCGATCGAAGGCGATCGGAGAGAAGAAGAAAGGATCGGGCAGGAGAAGGGACTTTGGCTGGATCTGAGCGTACTGGTCGATGCCGGCAGAAGATCACCGGAGCTCTCGGCTTGCTTCATCCGCAAGAGAGAACAGAGAAAGAGGGGAAGAAGTATCGGGGAAGAAGGAGAAGGTTCGGGATCGCGGAGGTTTGGGGAACGGCGATTTGGGAAGAGAAAATAAATAAAGGAAATGAATTTATACTTAAAAACATTTCCTCACCTAAACGGGTTGTAATACCCACTAAGCTTGTAGGATAAATATATGAATGTGGGATTTTGCCTTAGAAAATAATAGGAAGTGAGTTGAACCAAAAAGGAAATAAAAAGAAATAAAAATAGGGAGAGGTCAAGGATTGAACCTTGAACCTCTTATATGATAATTCATAGAATTAATTAGTAGAAACTAATTGGGATAGAGAGAAGATATTGATAGCAAAGGAGGGAAACTTATGATAAAGGTAAGAGTAAAAGCTAACCAAAAGAAAATAAGAAAAGAGCAAGAGAAAGGCAACTTGCCTTCCTCCCTTTCTCTCCCTCTTCCTCTTTGGTTTTGCCGAAATGTTTAAAGAGGAATTAAGGGGATTCATTCCCCCTTATTTCACCATGAATGATGAGGATAAATAAAAAAATAAAAATAAAAATAAAATAGAAAAAAAAAGGCTAAGGGAGAAGGAAAGCAAAAAAACTAAGTTTGCTACCTCTTCCCCCTTAACATAAAAGAGAATATGTAAAGGGAAAATTCTATTTTCTCTCATTTTTCTCATTCTCTCCTCTCCCTCATTGAAACCTCAGTTCCCCCTCTCCTCCATTTTCGGCCCCAAGCCAAGGTTTTCTCCTAAGAAAACCTAAGATACAAGGAGGACTTAGCAAGGGAATCAAGGGAAAGGAACTAGAAGAAGAGGCTACTTCTTCTTCACCATACCTTAGATCCACAAGCGAAAAGGATGTAAGCTTCCCCTCACCTGTGGTAAAAGGATTTTATGTGCTTTTTGGATTTTATGAGGATTTTAAAACCTAGAAACAAGTTTAAGAAAATTCGGCCAAGAAGAGCTTTCAAAATCTAGTGATGTTTAAAACTAGTCTTCATTTCATGATAGATTTTTTATGCTATGCAGAAGGGTTTTTCTTCATGTTTTTATACCTATATGATACTTGATCAGTGGGGTACTTAACCCTAGAATTTCGGCCCAAAATATTTTAAGGAGGCTAGGGAAATTATTGTTTTACCAAATTAGTACAAGATTCTCCCTATGAAATATTAAGGATCTTGTATTAGTTTTCTTGCTTAAAAGATATTTGAAACTAAAAGAAAACCTGTTATATGTTTCGGCAAAGAAATGGTTTAGGGTTAGGAAGACCTTTAAATTTAAATAACCATGCTCATGTGATAGAATACAAAGATCTAAAAGGATTTATATGCTTGAATATTGCTAGAATTTCATGAACTCCTTCTTAGGGTTTTCGGCCATGATGAGATGGATAGCTTAGAAATGCTTAAACAAAATTTTAATATGCTCAAGATCTCTGTGCTATTTAGATATGGAAGTTGTTCAATGCCCTCATGCTTAATTAGGGTGTATAAAAATTAGTTGCATGACATATAACATGTATGACCACAAGGGGTCCTAGCTTATTCATGAACCAATTTGTATATATGTTTCTTAATAACTTTTGCCATGAAACTTACTTAGGTTTTTCATGCTTTAGGCCACTTAAGAACCTAGCTAAAGAATGGTAGGTTTCGGCCATGAGAAAAAAATAAAAGAAAAAGAGAAAAAGAAACCTAGAAAGCCTAAGACACAATTCATATGTATACTCATTATGCTTGTCCTTATACATGCTATGAAACTTGTATAAATTCTCATGCTTTTAGGCTATTTGAAGCAAGTTTATATTCTGTGAGTTTCAGCCAAGTAGGGTTAAAAAGACCTAGAGGCCTTAGAAATGAAACCAAATGTGTTAAAAGTACTTCTTATGAAAATAGGATAATGTGTTGATTGCTTCACATGCTTGTATGATTTTTCCATGACCTAAATGAACCCTTGAATGTTTCGTTCATGAAGGTTTAGATGCCCTAGAAACCCTGGGACTTAAATTAAATATGCACATGTCACTCTACATGAAATATGATAAGTAGAAAGCCAAGGTTCAATTGCTATATGTTGTTTTATGACCTAAAATGATGCTAGGGTATGTTTCGGCCATAACTATTGTATGATTCCTTGTATGAATTTATACATAATGTTAGTCCAAGTTCACATGCTTGTATGCTTGTTTGTAGCCCTAATGAGAACTTGTTAAATTTCGGCCATGACATATGTTAAGGGCTTAAAGAACTTAGGAACTAATTCAAATGTGTCAAATGTGTTTACCTTGTTCCTTGGTAAAAATGTTATAAATATGATTTAAAGTTGTTCATACTTTTATGTCATATGGAACCTTGTTTCACACCTTAAGGTTTCGGCCATATGAAATTAGGGACTTGAGAAACTTAGAAACTAAGTTAATCATGTTTATAATGCTTCCTATGAAAATGTTATGATGATAATTTTGGTGCCACATGCTTGGATGTTGTGCTTAACCTAAATTGAGCTCTAAAGGGTTTCGGCCACAAGGGTTTAGGAAGCTTAAAACCAAGATAAATATGATACCATGTTTCCTATGATAGGATATTCACAAGATACACCTTTATGCTTAATATGTATGCTTGTGATTTATGACTTATGATATGAGATATGCATGCTTTCATGATATGATATGTGCTTAAGAAATATGCATGCTTTTATGATATGATACGTGCTTAGAGACATGCATGTTTTATGATATGATATGTGGTTAAAAATGCATGCATTGATGATATGTTAAGTGCTTAAAAATGTGCATGCTTTAAAATGTGATATGTGGTTAATATATGCATGGTTGATGATATGTTAAGTGCTTAAAAATGTGCATGCTTTAAAATGTGATATGTGGTTAATATATGCATGCTTTGATGATATGTTAAGTGCTTAAAAATGTGCATGCTTTTATGATGTGATGTATGCCTAAGTGATGCATACCTTTATGACATGATGGATGCCTAAGTGATGCATACCTTATGATATGATGTATGCCTAAGTGATGCATACTTTTATGACATGATGTATGCCTAAGTGATGCATACTTTTATGACATGATGTATGCCTAAGTGATGCATACCTTTATGATATGATGTGTGCCTAAGTGATGCATGCTTTTATGATACATGATATATATGACATGTACTTTACTTTATGTGTGAGTGGCTTGTACCAAGGGTGGGCTCCATAAGCGCCCGGGGACTAAGGACCTCGTTAGGGATGGGCTCCTAAGTGCCCCTAGGACTAAGGGCCTAGTATGTTTGCCTCATAGGGTTCAAGACTTGCTACCTTGGACCTACAAGGTTGCGCGCAATATGTAAGTGGTACATAGCCGGGATCCCCCTTATGTTGAGATTACTTTCAAGTATATATGTAAAAGAAAATGGTTTTAAAGATCATGAGACATACACATGTTTTTCGGATACATGTTTTCCAAAATCATATTGCATACACCTTATGATTATGCTATGTTTCATGTTATGCTCTTGATTATGATATGCCATGATAAGGTATGATTATGTTATGTTCATGCTATACCTTATAGACATGTTTCGGCCATGGATTTGTTGATGCCTGATATATAGATTTTGGCCATAGATATGATGATGCCTTGATGTACATGTTTCGGCCATAGTATGATGCTTTGATATACATGTTTCGGCCATGCTTTGATATATCATGATACTTGTTTGTTATGCCATGTCTAGCTATGTTTTATGCAATGCACTATGTATATGTTTCGGCCATGGTGATGCTTGATATGCTATGACTAGTTGTGATTATATTATGATGCATGATATGCGTGAATAGAATGCTATGTTATGCCATGATTAGTTGAGATTATGACTTGTTGATGCATTCTTGATTATGTGCTGATTTTTGGCTTTAGTGAGTAGGAAAGGAACTTACTGAGCCATGAGTGCTCACAGCTTACTTTCCTTGTACCACAGATAAAGGGAAAAGCTGGATGAGCTAAAGGAGCAGCAGGAGGGGCAACGAAGATGTGTGTGGCGGTGGCTAGGCAACTAATTAAGAACCTGCTTAAAGTTTCTTTAAAGAACTATGCATTGGTATTTTATGATTTGTGATACCTAAACATGTGTGGCTTGACATTATGGTTCCACTGGATTTGATGTTATGATTTTGATGCCATGTGATAGTATAGTTCAAAAGAAATTTAAAAGAAAAGTTTTATTAAAACTATAAAAATTATTTTAAGTCTTCCGCTGTTTTAAAAAGAAAAATTTATACGTAGAGTATCGTAGCCCCGTCCCTTAGGGTAGCAGGGAGGGCGGGCGTTACAGGTTGGTATCAGAGCCAAGTTATTGCCAGCTCACTACACACACATCAAGCCTCCTACCTGCCGCTCCAAGTAAGAATGTTTATGTTAAATTTATTTGTTATATGTTTATGTTTGATTTTCTTGTTATATGCTTATACTTAATTTTCATGATTATATAACTTATGCTTTATTTTCTTTACTACATTGCTTATGCTTTATTTCCTTATATTACATTGTTTGTCATTATATTCCTTATTTTTCCTTATGTTGTTTATTCTTTAGTTCATGTTTTACTTGCTTATGTTTGATGCTTTATTCTATGCTTTTAGTTATAATTTAGATTAGGATTGCATCTTGGTAGGTTGGGAAAATACCAGAACAATCTCACCAATGGATAGAAACAAATATAACAATACGTTAGGTTGGCTAGAAAATGATAAACACTTACACTAGCTTTATTGTCATTAATTAGATAAACATGATTAGGACACGCAATGCCCGAACCAAAGAGACAGTAACTCCACCAGTGCCCCCGGCAGCCCTTACTCCGATGGTCCGACAAGAGGCCTATCTGATTCAGTGGCGAAGGCTTAAGCCAGAAGCCTTCTCGGGAAACTGTGAACCATGGGATGCGCAAGCCTGGCTCAAGACCGTGGAGGGCATAATGGAACAACTGGACTGGCCTTAACACGAGAAGGTCAAATGCGCGTCGTTATGCCTTACCGGAAATGCCCGGAGGTGGTGGGACCGAGTAAAGGCGAAAAGACAAATAAACCAGATGCAGTGGACGGATTTTGAGACAGAGTTCCTAGAAGAATTCTTCCATATACAAGTAACCAACAAGCACATTGAATTCTTACGGCAAGGTAATCTGTCAGTCAACGAAGCCGTCAAGAAGTTCAACCGCATAGCACGTCTGTGCCCAGAACTGGTTAGCACTGAAAGAGAAAAGGTCCGGTTAATATTAAAGATGCTCCGACCCGAGATAGCTCTGAACATAGCCGGCGGAGTTAATAGACCGCAGACTGCAGAGGAGCTAGTCAGCAGTGCCCTGATTACCGAGCACTATCAGGAAGCAATGAACAAGGGCAAGAACCAAGCACTGACCGGAGCACAAAAATCGCACAATACCAGAATCGACTGGAAAGGAAACTCAGGTGGAAAGAGGAAACAGTGGAACAACACAGAAGGTGGTCCGGCCAATAAGCAAACCAAGTTTCCTCAGTGTGCCGCATGTGGAAAGATGCATTCTGGAGTATGTCTCCTAAGCACCAGAAGGTGCTACAACTGCGGAAAGGAAGGTCATTTGGCAAGAAATTTCCCTACTCAGTCTCAGGCACTACCTCCGCAGAACAACCAGAATAGGAGCACCCCTGCACAGCTTCACCAGATGCATACTGCCATAGAAGGGACTTCAATCAACCAAGGAAGATTGGAGGCCCATCCCACTATGACCAATGCTAGAGTCTACTCTCTCGCTCAGGATGATGTGGCGAACACCTATGCCATCGTCTCAGGTCAGCAACCTAACTTCAATCAACATGCTAAAATTTTACTTAATGCTGGAAACAAAAGTACCCAGAGCTATTTTAAAGTTCGAGGACGAACTTTTTATGAAGTACGGGGTACTGTAATACCCACTAAGCTTGTAGGATAAATATATGAATGTGGGATTTTGCCTTAGAAAATAATAGGAAGTGAGTTGAACCAAAAAGGAAATAAAAAGAAATAAAAATAGGGAGGGGTCAAGGATTGAACCTTGAACCTCTTATATGATAATTCATAGAATTAATTAGTAGAAACCAATTGGGATAGAGAGAAGATATTGATAGCAAAGGAGGGAAACTTATGATAAAGGTAAGAGTAAAAGCTAACCAAAAGAAAATAAGAAAAGAGCAAGAGAAAGGCAACTTGCCTTCCTCCCTTTCTCTCCCTCTTCCTCTTTGGTTTTGCCGAAATGTTTAAAGAGGAATTAAGGGGATTCATTCCCCCTTATTTCACCATGAATGATGAGGATAAATAAACAAATAAAAATAAAAATAAAATATAAAAAAAAAGGCTAAGGGAGAAGGAAAGCAAAAAAACTAAGGGGGCGTTTGGTTTGGAAAATATTTTCTATTTTCTATTTTCTATTTCTATTTTCCTATTTTCTGTTTCTGTTTTCAGAAAACAGAAAATACGTTTGGTATGATATACTGGAATTCTATTTTCTGGAAAAGAAAATTGGAAAATGCGTTTGGTACGTTTATATTGAAAATTAAAAAAAAATATAGTAAAATGTAAAAAAATTAATAAAATTAAGAATTTTATTAAAATAGAAAATTTTGAAATTAAATTATTTAAACTATATAAATGTTATTTTATACTTCTATATAAATGTTATTTATCTCAAGTCATCAATCTATAGAGTCTGTCAAGCTCAGCAATCGAGCTCTCTACATGCCACTCGACTAACATTTGATCTCATTGAGTCACATTACTCAATTCAATATAACCCAAGGAGATGATCCTATTCTTGCGATAAATGTATTTGTAATAGTTGGATAAATGTATTTGTAATAATTGAGAACCACTTGCGATAAAAATATATTCGCATTTCACAAAACAATCCAACATGACTTTTGATGACCTTTAGAACTTTGGAATGGGAAAAAGTTCACTTATTCTGCAATAAGCATGAAACAGTTGTAGTTTCTCCTGGTCTTCTTCTAGTACATGACACGTTCTACGCGATTGTGATTTGTATCGGCAAAATCCTTATCTATGAAAGAAAGATGAACCTAGATCCTCAAGTGCCTGCATACATTTCAACAAAATTTTAGTGGCAATCACGAACGACCAAATGTACAAGAAAAAAACATGCTTGGAATAACTGATAACAAATGACCAAATGACCAAATGTACAAGAAAAATTACTGTGATGATAACTTGTGTATACCTTCATCACAGTAACTTTAGATTGAACCAAACTCTACATATCATCCAGTTGACATCATTGCTGGCAAAAGCATCATAAATGCATTCGCCAATCTGGAAAGTTAATTACAAAAGACATTAGCTATTTATAAAAACAAACTGTTGCGTTCTTTACGCTTTTAGCATTACAAAACTTTAACATCATATAAAAAAAGTTCAAAAAATATCACATAACGTAGAGAAAGCATTACATATCATAACATCAAATGAGTGACAATGCTGACCTCTTCCCATTCCACACAATCAGCTTTAGAAGTAAAGGAAAGAACTGGAAACACAAATTAGAAAGTAACAAATAAGAATCTAGATGTATCAGTTATTTGCAAGGAAATGATATTGAACAATGAAATTATAAAACAGATATAAAATAGATTGTAACATAATATTCAAGGGTAAAGTTGTCTTTTCTATTCCTTCACAAAAATCAAGAGCCACAGATTGTAACAAAAAGCTTCCCATCTGAGCTAATTACAAATTGTAACAAAAAGCTTCCCAACCAAAATTTAAAACAAAAAACAGCCAATTATAATAGTCATTCATAACAAAATCAAGAGCCATAAAAGGCTGAAACCAGACATTAGCTAATTACGGATGATGCTCCACATAATCATTCCACATATGACTTGCAATGTCATCACGTATATGTCCCATCTGAGCTGTTTGACTTGGATCAATTGGAATCGGCTCTTGATCACCAAAACTATCTTCAACTCCAGACATGAGCATATCTTCAGATGAATACTCCATAAATAAATTATCCATTGCATGATGCCGACGTATGAAATTATGCACCGCACAACATGCAAGTGGAATTAATCTTTGGCTAGTAATTGGATAGTTTGGCATATCTTTTAAAATTCGAAATCTTGCCTTAAGCACCCCAATGCATCGCTCAATAATATTACGACATGTGCTATGCCTATAATTGAACAACTCTTCCTTCCCCCTTGGTCTGCCTTGCCGTCGATAATCTCTCAAGTGATAGCGTTGACCTCGATACGGAGCAAGAAACCCCGGCATATTTGGGTAACCAGAATCAACCAAATAAAATTGATCTGTGATAGTATTATCAAATTAATTAATAATGTAAAATACCTACATAAATGAATATATATAGAGAATTTTTTCTATTACTTACCACCGCAAGGTTTAGGAAAATGATTTTCATGCCTAGTCAAAGCGTCTATGAACACCCTTGAATCATTTGTTGTCCCCTCCCAGCCCGTATACACAAATGTAAAAAGCATATCGAAATCGCATACAAGCATCACATTTTGTGTGACAATAACCTTTCTACCACGAAAGATGTTTGAATTGATGTCGGTGCCCATGCCGATACGTGAGTTCCATCAATAGCTCCAAGACAATTCTAAAAATACACAATGTCTTAGTAAAGATATGTTGTTAATGTAACTAGATACATTAGGGTAAAATATATACCTTAAAATATGGAAACCACTTTGGATTATGCAATATGCGAGGATGGACGCCATTGTGTTCATATGGTCGAATAATATGTGTGCCCAATGTACAAACAGCTCGTAAAACTCGTTTGAACCACTTGCTACAAGTGTACAATGAATGTTGAAATCGATCTGCACATATTCGATGTCGTGTGTTGTGCCCGATGATTAGTAAGAACATAGCGACACCTTCTTCAACAGTAACTTTCTTTCCATCTTGTAATAGATTCATCTCTTTTAATGTCCTACAAAAATTCACGAACACATGTTTCGACATACGAAAATTATCAAAGCAAACTTGAGGGTGCCCATCAAGTATTTCTTGAATATACATCCTCCCAGTAAGAGATGACGTTCGACAAGGCATCCGATCAATAGATCTATGAAACTGAGTCATTTCATGAAAAAAATCATTTGCATGGCTCAAAATAAGAAGCAAATTGATATCTGGGCCTAATTCATCATAGTCATCAGATTCATCATCAGAGTTTGACATGATCTGCAATAAATCGATATTAAACTCAGCACACATGTATAAAATTAATTATGAATTGAGGCAAACCAATAAACAATTAAAATTTAAAAAGCATGACATAGTCATCAACATTAAATTTCAAAATATCAAATATGTCTTAAACATTCAATCCACAAAATAGCAAATATGTCTTACAGTTTACACATTCAAGTCACAAAATCAAAAACCATCATTACTTAAAAAGTCTCCGGCTAGGTAATAAAAGCAATCCCCATGAACTTGTCAACATATGACCCTACACACGGTCGAGATTGAGGCAATCCAACCATCCAGCTCTCCTATTTGATGGAATTTTCATGAAAACCTCTCGTAGCCAAGGTTTACCGAAAGCTTCTGTAGCTTTTGTGTACACTTGGTTTGATAAGTCATCCATCTGATTTAAAACCTGCATGCACATATCTATAGAGTAAGGATCACTGAACCCGCTCGTTCCAGTAGAGGAAGAAATTTCTTGTTCGCGTTCTAACTTAGTAGCCCTCAAATCTAGGTATTTTTGCCTAGCAATAGATTCTTGACTCAGGTGTTGCAAGGTATCACTCCACTTGTCCATATAAGCATCATATTTTTCAGTTTTTGAACGCTTAGGATCTTTACGTCGATGACTCTCAGTTGATTCTGTACTACGACGTCGGCGATTGTTAGGTTCCCCTCCAACGTCCTCATTCTCGTCATCGACAACTTCAACATATGAGCTGACACCTCTGTTAATGAATGCTTCTTCGAGCTCTCTCTCTTCATCAGATGTGGGAGGTAATTGAGTAGAAGCTCTATGCATATCACCAGTTGCAGTTGTCCCGCCGAAAATTTCACTAAGAATGTGAAAATGATCACATCCTTCCTTTCGTATTGACTTATACTCCTTTTTATTTTTCTGTTCCATTGATTACAAAAAAATACATTTTATTATACATAAACATACAATAAAATTATATATTTGATTAGATATAAGTATTTACCAGATAAAATTCTGCCCACACTTCCTCTGGAGCATTCACTTTATTGGTGTCAGGATCCATTGTCACACCAGTATGCGCAAGCAATGCTGCAAAAAGACGTTGTCTTGTGCGTAGACGATTCCATTTACCTTTGAGCCTTTCTACACCATAATTCTTGTTCGTAACCTGATATAATTCTTTGTTGATCTCCTCCCAAACCGTATTAGTGAAGGTAGATGTTTGTAACTTATTGTGCTTCACTTTTTCATAAATGATATCGACAAACATGGCAACATTTGTCTTTGACCAATCATACTTCTCAATTTCGATACTTGGATTATGCCCTCCCATAATGTAATCTCTAAAAATTGCCAATATTAAAGCCGACATAAAAATGTAGAGCAACATATATTAGAAAATGTAATACCCAAAGCAATACCCTAAGCAAGTTAAAGCATGTAGAGAAAAAAAATTGGTATGTACATCCAAGTCTTATGTCATTGACTTGTAATTCATGCATACCTCTATAATGAACTTTATTTTTACTATTTCATATTATAAGACTGGGCCTCAAGATCTGACACTATCTTTTTACTATATGGTGCTTACAAAACAAAATTGCATTTTCAGAAACATTATTTGGCCTTTCAGGTTCAAATTAGAATGAAAAAGTGAATAGAACAAGTGGAAAAAATTTGAAGTTAAACAGAAGGATCAAAAAATCAACGGGTTGTTTACTCACAACTCTGACTGATGAAACAACAAAATCTCTTCCCGGAGGATCTAACACATTAGATGACAATCTGATCGTATAGTAGCCATCTTCTTTCAATAGTTTCTGCAGGAAATTAAATTTAACGATTCAGTGTCCATTCTATTACTCATCTAAATTCCAGTCGCACACAAAAAAGACATTTTTCTTCCAAAGCAAATTACCTTGAAAGCCTTCTTTTCTTCCTCTGTTAATGCGTTTCTGGAGAACTTCTTTTCTAGTAAGTTGATGCCCCAATGTAGAGAAAACAAGGGAACGGTGAAATAGAAAGGGGAGGGGAGAAGGAGGCTCAGCCGGCGGCGGGTCGAGCGTCGCCGGCGCCGCGATGAAGAAGGAGAAAGGGGAACGGAGAGGGCTCGGGTCGGTGCTGAGAGGCGGCGATGGAGACAGCTAGGGTTCGGCGTCGCTAGGGGGAAGCCAGCGTGGTGGAGAAAGGGAAAACTAGGGCACGGTGAAATAGAAAAGGGAGGGGAGAAGGAGGCTCGGCCGGCGGCGAGTCGAGCGTAGCTGGCGCCGCGATGAAGAAGGGGAAAGGGTAATCGCCGTCGCGAGAGAGGGGAGAAAGAAATAAAGAAAAGGAAATGCGCTGCAGCAGCGCGTTTTCTCACGGAGGCAGTGCGCGTTTTCTCATTTCTGATATTTGAGCGCATTTTCCCATTTTCGTTAGAAAATGATAAAATAGCGTTTTCTATTTTTCTAGGAAATGACTTTTCATTTTCCAGAAAACGGAAATGAAAAACACACACCAAACAACTATTTCCAAAAAAAAAGAAAATGAAAATAGGAAAATATCAAACCAAACGCAGCCTAAGTTTGCTACCTCTTCCCCCTTAACATAAAAGAGAATATGTAAAGGGAAAATTCTATTTTCTCTCATTTTTCTCATTCTCTCATCTCCCTCACCGAAACCTCAGTTCCCCCTCTCCTCCATTTTCGGCCCCAAGCCAAGGTTTTCTCCTAAGAAAACCTAAGATACAAGGAGGACTTAGCAAGGGAATCAAGGGAAAGGAACTAGAAGAAGAGGCTACTTCTTCTTCACCATACCTTAGATCCACAAGCGAAAAGGATGTAAGCTTCCCCTCACTTGTGGTACAAGGCTTTTATGTGCTTTTTGGATTTTATGAGGATTTTAAAACCTAGAAACAAGTTTAAGAAAATTCGGCCAAGAAGAGCTTTCAAAATCTAGTGATGTTTAAAACTAGTCTTCATTTCATGATAGATTTTTTATGCTATGTAGAAGGGTTTTTCTTCATGTTTTTATACCTATATGATACTTGATCAGTGGGGTACTTAACCCTAGAATTTCGGCCAAAAATATTTTAAGGAGGCTAGGGAAATTATTGTTTTACCAAATTAGTACAAGATTCTCCCTATGAAATATTAAGGATCTTGTATTAGTTTTCTTGCTTAAAATATATTTGAAACTAAAAGAAAACCTCTTATATGTTTCGGCCAAGAAATGGTTTAGGGTTAGGAAGACCTTTAAATTTAAATAACCATGCTCATGTGATAGAATACAAAGATCTTAAAGGATTTGTATGCTTGAATATTGCTAGAATTTCATGAACTCCTTCTTAGGGTTTTTCGGCCATGATGAGATGGATAGCTTAGAAATGCTTAAACAAAATTTTAATATGCTCAAGATCTCTGTGCTATTTAGATATGGAAGTTGTTCAATGCCCTCATGCTTAATTAGGGTGTAGAAAAATTAGTTGCATGACATATAACATGTATGACCACAAGGGGTCCTAGCTTATTCATGAACCAATTTGTATATATGTTTCTTAGTAATTTTTGCCATGAAACTTACTTAGGTTTTTCATTCTTTAGGCCACTTAAGAACCTAGCTAAAGAATGGTAGGTTTCGGCCATGAGAAAAAAATAAAAGAAAAAGAGAAAAAGAAACCTAGAAAGCCTAAGACACAATTCATATGTATACTCATTATGCTTGTCCTTATACATGCTATGAAAATTGTATAAATTCTCATGCTTTTAGGCTATTTGAAGCAAGTTTATATTCTGTGAGTTTCAGCCAAGTAGGGTTAAAAAGACCTAGAGGCCTTAGAAATGAAACCAAATGTGTTAAAAGTACTTCTTATGAAAATAGGATAATGTGTTGATTGCTTCACATGCTTGTATGATTTTTCCATGACCTAAATGAACCCTTGAATGTTTCGGTCATGAAGGTTTAGATGCCCTAGAAACCCTAGGACTTAAATTAAATATGCTCATGTCACTCTACATGAAATATGATAAGTAGAAAGCCAAGGTTCAATTGCTATATGTTGTTTTATGACCTAAAATGATGCTAGGGTATGTTTCGGCCATAACTATTGTATGATGCCTTGTATGAATTTATACATAATGTTAGTCCAAGTTCACATGCTTGTATGCTTGTTTGTAGCCCTAATGAGAACTTGTTAAATTTCGGCCATGACATATGTTAAGGGCTTAAAGAACTTAGGAACTAATTCAAATGTGTCAAATGTGTTTACCTTGTTCCTTGGTAAAAATGTTATAAATATGATTTAAAGTTGTCCATGCTTTTATGTTATATGGAACCTTGTTTCACACCTTAAGGTTTCGGCCATATGAAATTAGGGGCTTGAGGAACTTAGAAACTAAGTTAATCATGTTTATAATGCTTCCTATGAAAATGTTATGATGATAATTTTGGTGCCACATGCTTGGATGTTGTGCTTAACCTAAATTGAGCTCTAAAGGGTTTCATCCACAAGGGTTTAGGAAGCTTAAAACCAAGATAAATATGATACCATGTTTCCTATGATAGGATATTCACAAGATACACCTTTATGCTTAATATGTATGCTTGTGATTTCTGACTTATGATATGAGATATGCATGCTTTCATGATATGATATGTGCTTAAGAAATATGCATGCTTTTATGATATGATACGTGCTTAGAGACATGCATGTTTTATGATATGATATGTGGTTAAAAATGCATGCCTTGATGATATGTTAAGTGCTTAAAAATGTGCATGCTTTAAAATGTGATATGTGGTTAATATATGCATGGTTGATGATATGTTAAGTGCTTAAAAATGTGCATGCTTTAAAATGTGATATGTGGTTAATATATGCATGCTTTGATGATATGTTAAGTGCTTAAAAATGTGCATGCTTTTATGATGTGATGTATGCCTAAGTGATGCATACCTTTATGACATGATGGATGCCTAAGTGATGCATACCTTATGATATGATGTATGCCTAAGTGATGCATACTTTTATGACATGATGTATGCCTAAGTGATGCATACTTTTATGACATGATGTATGCCTAAGTGATATATACCTTTATGATATGATGTGTGCCTAAGTGATGCATGCTTTTATGATACATGATATATATGACATGTACTTTACTTTATGTGTGAGTGGCTTGTACCAAGGGTGGGCTCCATAAGCGCCCCGGGGACTAAGGACCTCGTTAGGGATGTGCTCCTAAGTGCCCCTAGGACTAAGGGCCTAGTATGTTTGCCTCGTAGGGTTCAAGACTTGCTACCTTGGACCTACAAGGTTGCGCGCAATATGTAAGTGGTACATAGCCGGGATCCCCCTTATGTTGAGATTACTTTCAAGTATATATGTAAAAGAAAATGGTTTTAAAGATCATGAGACATACACATGTTTTTCGGATACATGTTTTCCAAAATCATATTGCATACACCTTATGATTATGCTATGTTTCATGTTATGCTCTTGATTATGATATGCCATGATAAGGTATGATTATGTTATGTTCATGCTATACCTTATAGACATGTTTCGGCCATGGATTTGTTGATGCCTGATATATAGATTTTGGCCATAGATATGATGATGCCTTGATGTACATGTTTTGGCCATAGTATGATGCTTTGATATACATGTTTCGGCCATGCTTTGATATACCATGATACTTGTTTGTTATGCCATGTCTAGCTATGTTTTATGCAATGCACTATGTATATGTTTCGGCCATGGTGATGCTTGATATGCTATGACTAGTTGTGATTATATTATGATGCATGATATGCTTGAATAGAATGCTATGTTATGCCATGATTAGTTGAGATTATGACTTGTTGATGCATTCTTGATTATGTGCTGATTTTTGGCTTTAGTGAGTAGGAAAGGAACTTACTGAGCCATGAGTGCTCACAGCTTACTTTCCTTGTACCACAGATAAAGGGAAAAGCTGGATGAGCTAAAGGAGCAACAGGAGGGGCAACGAAGATGTGTGTGGCGGTGGCTAGGCAACTAATTAAGAACCTGCTTAAAGTTTCTTTAAAGAACTATGCATTGGTATTTTATGATTTGTGATACCTAAACATGTGTGGCTTGACATTATGGTTCCACTGGATTTGATGTTATGATTTTGATGCCATGTGATAGTATAGTTCAAAAGAAATTTAAAAGAAAAGTTTTATTAAAACTATAAAAATTATTTTAAGTCTTCCGCTGTTTTAAAAAGAAAAATTTATACGTAGAGTATCGTAGCCCCGTCCCTTCGGGTAGCAGGGAGGGCGGGCGTTACACGGGTATCCCAAATAGGCTTTATCCACGCCCGAAATTAATCCTCTCAAAACCCGTCGTACCAGCTCCGAAAAATTCCAAGAAAATTTCTAAAAATTCCAGAAAAATTTTATAAGGCTATTTCCCAAATAACCTTATTTATTAAATTTTTCCGAGATCTCACATCCTCCCCTACTAATAAAAATTTGGTCCCCAAATTTTGCTATAACCAATAGCAAACACTGAAATATAACCATGCAGTATAAATGCTGAAGATACTCTAACCCACATACCTCAAATAAAAAGATGGGGGTATCGAGCTCGGATCGTATCCTCCAGCTCCCACGTAGCCTCCTCTTCAGAATGCTGTTGCCATCCGACTTTAACCAGCCGGACAATCTTGTTCCGTAGCTGACGCTCTCTGTGGTCCAGAATCCGCACCGGAACCTCCTCGTAAGTAACATCAGGTTGAATAGGAACAGATATATCTGACAGAACATGTGCCGGATCGGATACGTATCTCCTCAGCATAGATACATGGAATACATCGTGAATGCCAGCTAGAGTGTTAGTTAGAGCCCTAGAGCCAATCATTTGATGATTGTATGGACTCATTGTATCATATTCTTGTATATTAATAAAGGCATTTGTTTGGTTATTATACTTATTTGTATTAGTGCCAAATAGACTAAGTATAATAGCATCCTTGAGTAGAAGGTTCATACCTATATCAATCGATTAGTTGAATCGATAGTAAGATGATATAGGGAACACTACTCTAAATCATTCCTAGTTGACTATTAACATTCAGGGACAATATTAATGCAATAAGACTAGCATGTAGGTCAGCTCGATGACTTGATCTCACAAGTCATGGATATAGAGATATCATGCTGACACATGGGTATACATTGGAGAATGTATACTGAATGACCCGCCATGAGAAAGTATCATGGATCGTTATATGAGTGTCATATACTTTCTCATGTGGCTATTAGTATGACTATTAGTCCTTAGACCTGAAGTCACCATGGATCCCTACATAAGGAGTTATGTACTTTGGTTTCGTCAAACGTCACCCGTAACTGGGTGGACTATAAAGGCGATTACTGGGTATATAACGAATTATGTAGAGGGATGTGAGTGATGTAGATGGGATCTATCCCTCCCATATGATGGGAGTGACATCGGTATTCTTGATAGAGTGAGACCACTAAGTGCATGGCCATGCCCAAATGAGTCAACATGAGATGTTGAGCTCATTTGATCGAGTGAGTCTACTTGGAGTTCAAGATTTAGATTGATTAGAGGATGACACGGTCTATGCCTCATATTGATCAATCTAGATGTCTAGGATAGAAGGACAATGCCACATATTTTATGAGGAGTCACAATTGGTAGTCACAAGGTGATGTCGGATCTCGACATTCTTGTAACTTGGGTAGTAATGATGTGTTGCTAGATACCGCTCATTACTTATGCTCCTAAATGGGTTTAGTGCATTGCCAACGTTACAAGAACCTGTAGGGTCACACACTAAGGACAATTAGATGGAGATTAGGTTCATATGATGAACCAAGAGGATTAGATTCATTTGATGAATCAAATTGGATTAAGAGTAATCCTAATTGGGCTAACTTGAGTTGGACTCAAGTTGATTCATGTATTCAATGAGTCTAATTTAGATTATGACTCATTAAATCAACTTAATTTAATGAATTAGATTTATTATATTAAGTTGGCTTAAATCATATGGTTGGATTAGATCAACCATGAGAGAGATTTGATCAAGTTTGACTTGATTTGAGAGGAAGAGAAAAAGTCATGTTTGACTTGACTTTTTGCCACATCACTAGTGAGTTGGCAAGATGTGGACCAATAGGATTGCTCCACATCATCAATGTGTGCCACCTCATGGAGGTTACAAGCCTCCATAGCATTTAATGTGGCCGGCCCACATTAAATGAGGAGGTTACACTTGTTGCCATGTCATTTAGTGAGGTGGCAAGATGTGGACCAATAGTGTTGATCCACATCATCCTAGAGTGCCACCTCATGGGGGTTACAACTCTTAATGGTCTCCACATTAATTGGAATTAATGTGGGGGGGGTTACACCTCCTAGAGTGGCCGGCCACTTGATGGCTAAGGGGTGTTTTGAATTTCCTCTCATTTGATTCATTCACTCTTCTTCTCCCTTGGGGTACTCTCTCTTCTCCTTCTCCCATTCCTTGGCCGAACACTCCATTGGTGCTAGCACACCTTGTGTTTTGGTCATCTCCTTCTACTTATGTCCGTGTGGATACATATAGAGGTTGTCTACTTTGACAACTAGAGATCCGGCGACATCTTGGACAAGCGGGAACGCGAAGGGCTTCGCTACAAGGGTAATGATCTTAACTTTAGTGTAGATCTAAAGTTTTTACAAACTCGTACAAGAAAAGGTTTTTCGAAAATTTTGTTTACGAATCTTTGCACGAGATCCATGGCTTTGGGTGACTCGGGGTTTCCGCGACGCGAAAAAGCGGTTTTCACGGCCCGAAGAACCCAACATAGAGATGGTGGCAGCGCCAGACGGTAAGCTACTGCTCCAATCCTCTCCAAGATCTGGAATGGCCCAATATATCATGGAGCTAACTTACCTCGAAGACCAAATCTCTTCACCCCTTTCGTGGGTGAAACTCTAAGAAATACATGATCACCAATGGAGAACTCCAGGGGTCTCCATCTCTGATCAGCATAACTCTTCTGACGGTCCTGAGCCTCTGACATCCTCCGTCTAATAGTGCAAACTAACTCTGCATCCTGCTGAGCTCTCTGAGGTCCTACCAACTGGGCCTCCCCAACCTCTTCCCAGAGGGTGGGTGTCCGACAAGGTCTACCATACAACGCCTCAAACGGTGCCATCCGGATAGCCGAATGATAGCTGTTGTTGTAGGCAAACTCCACCAATGGCAGGTGGTCCTCCCAACTGCCTCCGAAATCCATAATGCAAGACCTCAGTAAGTCCTCCAATGTCTGAATGGTCCGCTCTGACTGCCCATCTATCTATGGATAGAATGTCGTACTGAAACGAAGCTGTGTGCCCAAGGCCTGCTGCAGACTCTGCCAGAATCGGGACGTGAATCGTGGGTCTCTATCTGATATAATACTCAAAGGAACACCATGCAACCTGATAATCTCTCGACAGTATAACTCTGCTAATCGATCCAGAGAATCAGTCTTCCGGATCGCTATAAAATGTGCGGATTTGGTTAATCGGTCAACGATTACCCAAATCGCATCATGGCCTCATCGAGTCCTAGGCAGTCCTACCACAAAATCCATAGTAATATGCTCCCACTTCCACTCTGGAATAGGGATCCTCTGAAGTAAACCAGCAGGTCTCTGGTGCTTAGCCTTCATCTGCTGACAGACAAGACATCTAGCTACAAAATCTGCGATGTCTTTCTTCATACTGTTCCACCAATAGGAACACCTCAAATCACGATACATACGAGTCCCACCTGGGTGGATAGCAAATCTAGAACGATGAGCCTCCTGAAGTAACTCCTCCATGACCGGGTGAGACTGAGGCACACACAGTCTACCTCGAAAATAAACAATACCCTCATCATCTCGTGTAAACTCGGTCTGCTGTCCGGAAGCTATCTGGTTGCTAATGAACTGTAAATGCTGATCTCCGGCCTGGGCCTCTCGAATCCTCATCCTGATCGACGACTGAGCAACCATGGTAACAAGAATACCCTGCTTTGTTCGTCCCTGCTCCTCAAGGCCCAACTCGGAGAATCCCTGAACCAAGTCCGTGACTAAAACTCGGTGACAAGCTAAAGTCCCTCTGGACTTCCTGCTAAGTGCATCAGCAACCACATTGGCTTTACCCGGATGGTAGCTAATAGTACAATCATAGTCATTTAGGAACTCCATCCATCTCCTCTGTCGAAGATTGAGTTCCTTCTGTGTGAAAATATATTTGAGACTCTTATGATCAGTAAGAATCTCAAAAGTAATACCATAAAGATGATGTCGCCAAATCTTCAAAGCAAAGATAATAGCGGCTAGCTCTAAATCATGTACTGGGTAGTTCTTCTCATGCTCCTTCAACTGACGAGAAGCGTAGGAGACTACCCTACTATGCTGCATCAAAACAGCGCCCAAGCCCTGAAGAGATGCGTCTGTGTAAAGTACGAATCCGTCATCACCAGAAGGTAAAACCAAAACTGGTGCTGATACTAACCTCCGCTTCAGCTCCTGGAAGCTGGTCTCGCAAGCCTCTGACCACGTGAATTTCAAGCCTTTCCGGGTCAGATGTGTCAACGGCATAGCAATGTTGGAGAAACCCTCAACGAATCGTCGGTAATATCCAGCCAAGCCCAAGAAACTGCGAATCTCTTGGACTGACTTCGGCTGCTCCCAGCTAGTGATAGCCTCAATCTTCTGAGGATCTACTAAAATACCTCGGCTAGAAACCACATGTCCTAGAAAACCAACTGAGGGAAGCCAAAATGCACACTTGCTGAACTTCGCATACAGATGATGTCGTCGAAGAGTCTCCAAGACTATGCGAAGGTGCTGTGCGTGCTCCTCCTCGAAACGCGAATAGATCAATATATCATCGATAAACACAATGACAAACTGATCTAGGTACTCCAGAAAGATACGGTTCATCAGATCCATAAATACTGCAGGAGCATTGGTAAGCCCAAATGGCATTACCAAAAACTCGTAATGTCCGTATCTTGTGCGAAATGTTGTCTTCTGAATATCAGAATCTCTAACTCTCAGCTGATGATATCCAGACCGCAGATCAATCTTAGAATATACTGATGTATCTCTAAGCTTATCAAAAAAATCCTCAATCTGTGGCAAGGGGTACTTATTTCTGATAGTCACTGCATTCAACTGCCTATAATCGATGCACAACCTCAGAGTACCATCCTTCTTCTTGACGAATAATACAGGAGAACACTAAGGCGGAATACCGTGGGGTTCTCCACAAGGACACCGGAATGCTCCTGCCCGTGCGTGCCATATGCAGCTGCTGCAGGAGGAGCTGTCCTCTGCTGACGATGCGAAGATTGGGCTTTCGGCCCGCCTCGTTGAGTCCCAGACTGACCAAACTATCCTCCTGAAACAGAAACCCCGGAAGCTACATGCTGAGCCTTCAACGAACTGTTTCGACTCATGTGCCCAGGCAGTTTGCAATAATAACAAACTGACTGCCCCAGGGTGCATGCAGAGGTGATGTGATCTCAAGATCCGCATCAGGTGCAGTAAGGGTCACCGGTGGACTATTTCCGGTTCTGCTAAGAAGACCGGGAACGTCCAGATAAAGATCGTCCTAACTTCTAGTGTCGACCAGATGCCCCAGAAGTACCCTGACCTGTCTGAGTGCGACTGCTCTGCTGCTGTCCTGTGGTCTGTGGCTGCTGAATCTGTCCGGAAGTCCGATCAGTATGTTTTCTCTTCTTGTCTGCACTCACTCTATGATGAGCAGACTCAATCATAAGAGCTCTATCCAGTGCCTCTGTGTGTGATGAACTACCAAGACCGACAATTTTCACCTGAAGATGTCCGTTCAGTCCCTGGACAAACGGTAGCATACGAGATTTATCATCGGCAACCAACTCAGGATAGAATCTGGTCAACCGATTAAATTCGGCATTATACTCCACCACTGAGCGGTTATTCTGCCGAAGACTCAGAAAATCCTACCGACGCGTCATCTGATACGCACGGGGAAAATACTGACTCTCAAATGCCTCCCTAAATCTCGTCCAGGTAATATGCTGCTAGCCTATAATGGAGCGTTGTTTGTCCCACCTGATCTCTGCCTCATCTCGTACCTCAAGTACGCAGTAGTAGACACGACTGGAGAGAGTGCTGAGTATACTAAAGGTAATATCACTAATGGTATAATCGAGGTATATACCTCTGAAGTCAGAACCGTCGGGATCTTATAATTCGACGTGCCTATAATATCCTGACGAGTTTATCCCTAACGGAAAAGCTCGACCCAAGCAGATCTCTGTGAAGACTCTGTCTTAGGAGAATCTATCGGCCACTTACGTGGACGTCCACGTCTCGGTACCGGTACACATGTATGTGTCATATTAGTAAACAAAAAAATACCCAGACATCACTACAGGTATAAAAACTATAGAATTACCTATTTTACTTATTTGCCGTCTGGAGATATCCTGTCGCTGCTTAGCCCCCAAATAGAACTAATAGATCCTCGTCAAAATACCTCGGAATTCTGAAACGAGTAAGTCGACGAAAATCCATACAAATCCAAAATACCGAGAAATGCTCACGAAAGTAAGCATCGTAAATCCGAAACCCAATAAGTAGGTATCGCAAAACCTGGCTCTGATACCAAATAAATTGTCACGCCCGAGTTAGTCCCTGTCCGAAGAAATTTCGGCAGCATCTCCCCTGTACGGGTGACAATATGAATCCAGAATATATATATCTATACCTCGGCCACACACGGCCGGAACAATACAATACAAATAAGAAACAAACCACGCAGTTTATATCAACATTCCACACAGTTCAACATATAATCAATCCACGTAGTTTAATAAGGAAAGACGATATAGAATCTCGAAGATATATGTACACATCCTACTCCACTACAACGAGGAAAGACAAAATCCACAAAGTAACGAAAATATATCCGCAGCGGAAAACCAAAAGTAGTAAGCCCAAGTGCTCGATATAAAGTCCACAATACAAACCCACATCACAAGTATACGTATAAAAGCGAATACAGAAAATGATATCTAGCAATCCTCGCGACAAAGGGGCTAGCGACTGGAATATCTCCCGACGGCCTCAACTTGAAAAATAGTAACGTGGGGTGAGTTCAAAGAACTCAGCAGGTAATCCAATAGATATGTACAGCAACATATAACCACCAGTAACATCCTATGGTACAGTACACTAAACCATAGAGCCTACAGTACAGTCTCCTAACAGTACAACCTACGGTACGGTCTCCTAACAGTATAACAGATATGCATAGCTGAAATAAACTGTAATAACCAGCAATAGGCATAAAGTACAGTTTATAGCAAGAATAATAAGAAAATGCATAACTGAAATAAAATGTACTCACCTGCGAGGCTTGGGCAATTGATTGTCAACATACAGAGATAAAAATAGTCAGAGCAAAAGCATGTATCCTGTATGCATGTCAATCATATGCAATCACCAAAATGCATCAATCATAACGAATGCAATCCGTGCATATGATGCAATATGACATGGTCACCCCTGTCAACAAGTCAGCCATCTCACACACAATGGTGAGACCGAGTGGGTAGGGCTGTGACACCGTGCACTCTGCCATCACTGCCCCTGAAGAGTGACCGAGTGGACGGGATGTTGTCGGAGTACACCTATCCTCCTACCTCAAACATAGTGAGGGAGCGCAATGCTCTCAACTCCCGGTACGCGATGACGGGGAGGGATCCCGGCTGCAACCCCGCTGTATCGTGCTACCCATGAGCACCCCGGCGGTGCACCACCGAGCAACCTGCCATACACACCCTGAGTGTTGTGCCACTACCCATGCAGTAGACACGTTGTGTGCAGGCCCTCATGTAGCCGGCCGACGAGCTCAACAATAATGGAGTCGTCAATCGCCCAGCATGCAATCATGCAATATGGTGCATGCGGCTACAGTATGTCATACCTGGACATATCCTCCTCCATATGTGTAGGTGCCAAAAAGATAAACACATATATAACAAGGATAATAAATAGCATGAATCCAATATCACATATCCAACATATCTATCATCTAATCCAGTATAGAGGGAGGCACAATAAAAACATCTATCTCTATGAACACAGATAAACATAGCCAGAAGGAAAAGCATGTCAGACTAATGTATAACAGTTATCAATAGAAGCATGTATCAGGTATCAACTAACCTACATCCAGGGGAAATGATAAACTACCAATCACTAATAACCGCCTACAGATATTAAATAAACTATAACCGAGGAAGTGATAATCTACCAATCACTAGTAATCATATATAAACTATACATATCATAAGACAATATCGAAAAGATAAGTCAAAGGGTACCCGCCTCCAATAGAAGGTACAGTCAATCCCAATCCGAAGTCGAGACGCCCGTCTCGAATCAGAGTCTTGTGTAAACAAATACATTTACTTTTATTTAGCTAGAATACAACAAATAGCTAAATAAATCCTAAATAGAAAGTTAGGGATAAACCCTAAACCATATCCCTCAACCTTTCTAACGGTTAATTAGGGTTAATTACCTTAACCCCAAACAACCCTTTAGATAGAAATCCAAAACCTAAATCCATATAACCTAATTAATCTACACAACCTAATGATGATTAATTATCAATAGGTATCAAGATCATACCTAATCATCTAACTCATGATCTAACAAATATCCAAATTCGAAACATGATCTACACATCATATATCAACTACCTCTATACGTACCTCAATTCAGCCACTGGAATACAACGTGATCTGCTGGAACTAGGAGAAATTGCTGGTGGGAATGTTACCAGAACCAAGAACAAGAAATCTCACAACCCTCATCCATTGATCCACCACTGAGGATCATCACTGCTGGAACCCAACAATCCATAGAACCCAATAGAATGGAACAGAACCTCCTCTCTGCCCGGATCGAGCTGCTGTCAACCAAGATGTTGCTGGATGGAGGTTCTGCCAAGACGAAGATGAGCTACTGGATCAAGAACAATCCACAGCACACTAATTGAAATCCACAGACAGATCCTCACAGGAATCAAACGAATCACAATAGAAATTAAGCAGTGATTACCTAATCTTACCTCACTGATCGGATCAAGACTGGAATCAAGCCGAAAGATTACCGATCCAGCACAACTCCTCTAGCCTCTACCCGACAACCCAAGCACAACTCATTGATCCCCTCCAATTCGTGACCTAATTCAGCCGCCAAGAAGAGAAGGTGCGTCGGTGACCTAGGGCTGTGATGAGCTCGCAGGTGATCGGGATCGGTGGCGTCGCCGGCAACACCGGGAGGAGAAAGAGATCGATGCTCTCACCTAAGACTAGAGAAGGTCATCCACGATCGGATCAATATCGGCGTCTGCTCCCCTAGGTCGACGGCAAAGTCGAGATGGTGAAGCTTCGGCGGCGATCGAAGGCGATCGGAGAGAAGAAGAAAGGATCGGGCAGGAGAAGGGACTTTGGCTGGATCTGAGCGTACTGGTCGATGTCGGCAGAAGATCACCAAAGCTCTCGGCTTGCTTCGTCCGCAAGAGAGAACAGAGAAAGAGGGGATGAAGTATCGGGGAAGAAGGAGAAGGTTCGGGATCGCGGAGGTTTGGGGAACGGCGATTTGGGAAGAGAAAATAAATAAAGGAAATGAATTTATACTTAAAAATATTTCCTCACCTAAACGGGTATCCCAAATAGGCTTTATCCACGCCCGAAATTAATCCTCTTAAAACCCGTCGTACCAGCTCCGAAAAATTCCAAGAAAATTTCTAAAAATTCCAGAAAAATTTTATAAGGCTATTTCCCAAATAACCTTATTTATTAAATTTTTCCGAGATCTCAGTTACTTAAACTTACAACTTATCATGGCCGAACCTTATCAAGCATACATTGGGTTAAAAACTATCATTCAAGCTTGTGAACCCTAAACAACTTTCATAGCAAAAATATCAAGGGATAACATGAGCATAGTTGAGTTAGGTTCTAAGTTTCCTAAGCCCTAAATCTTGAAGTGGCCGAAACATGTAGGGTTTAAAATTAGGGTTCAAGTTCCCTAAAAAACATGAGAACCTTAAACAACCTTCATAGCAAATATATCAAGGAATAACATGAGCATAGTTGAGTTAGGTTCTAAGTTTCCTAAGTCCTTCATCATGTAATGGCCGAATATTATAGGACTTAAAATTTAGGTTCAAGTGTCCTAAAAGCATGAGAACCTTAAACAACTTTCATAGAAAAAATATCAAGGAATAACATGAGCATAGTTGAGTTAGGTTCTAAGTTTCCTAAGTCCTTCATCATGTAGTGGCCGAATGTTATAGGACTAAAAATTTAGGTTCAAGTGTCCTAAAAGCATGAGAACCTTAAACAACTTTCATAGCAAAAATATCAAGGGATAACATGAGCATAGTTGAGTTAGGTTCTAAGTTTCCTAAGCCCTAAATCTTGAAGTGGCCGAAACTTGTAGGGCTTCAAATTAGGGTTCAAGTGCCCTAAAAACATGAGAACCTTAACATCTTTCTTAACAAACATTTCAAGGAATAACATGAGCATGATTGAGTTGGGTTCTAAGTTTCCTAAGTCCTAAATCATGAAGTGGCCGAAGGTTATATAGTATGAATTTAATTTCCATACAACAATTAACATAAGCACATTAGATTAGCTACATAACATTTCATCAAGAAGATCATGAGCATCTTAGATTTGCTTTAAATTCTCCTAGGCTTTAAAAATCCAAACCTAACCGAACCTTCATGGACATGAAATAGAGTTTAACTTAACAAATAATCATAGGCATATCGTAATAGTTTCATATCTTATCTTAAGGAGATCTTGGCATACTTAGTTTTAAATTAAAGCTCTCCTAGGCCCTTAGTTCTACCATGTCCAAATACTCATAAATCTAAGTTCTACCAAACATTTTAACATAGATAACTCCTTACCATAAATTACATGCCACAAGAGAAATATCAAGCATATAAATTTTAGATCCTTTCTTTCTCTAGGTCCTTCCTTTGGTCTTATCTTGGTTAGAATTTCTTCATGATGTTTTCTTAGCTTTTTATGTGACCGAATTCTCCATAGAAAAATAAGAGCTATTGTACCACAGGTGAGGGGAACTTACTTCCTTTCGCTTGTGGTTTTTTCCTTAGAGAGAAAAGTGTTCTAGTGATAAGGAAGGTGGAAGCTTCTTCTTCTTGTACCTCCTCTTGTTTCCTTTTCTTGTAAGGGCTAGAACTTGAAGTTTCCTTCTCGGAAATTAGCTTTCTTGGAGAAGAACTTAACTTAGAAATTGGTATGAGGAGAGGAAAGGGGTTTCTTGGTTCGGTGAGAATGAAGAAGGGAGAAGGAGGAAGAAGAAAATGAATTAAATCCTTTGTTTTTCTTCTCTAACCCTATTTATCCCTTTGCCAATGAGACATGTCCCCATTCATTCCCCCAACTCCTCTTTTCCCTCACTCCTTTAATTCCCACGAAAATAGAGAGAGGGAGGGGAGTAGACAATCCCTCTTTTGCTTGCTCCCTTTTCTTAACCAAGAGGGAAAAGAAGGTAAGCAACTTGATTTTCTCTTGTTCTTTTTTGCTTAGTTTTCTTTTCTCCTTTAACTAAATTTTTCATTCCTTTCTATCCAATCATTTCTCCTTATCCTAATGGTTATCATTCATCAATTTATCTCCATCAATTGTGGGAGGTTCAAGGTTCAATCCTTGACCTCACCTCTTCTTATTCTATATTTTCTTTTATTTTTATTTTCCTTTTTCTCCTATTCTTTTCATTTCTATGCTTTAAGGAAAATAATATTCCTACACCTATAATTTCGTGGGTGTTACACATAAGAAATGGGTAAAGGTAGATGAGATGGCGCGGTGTTACATTTTGACTTCAATGTCAAATGTGATGTAACATCAGCATCAGGATTTACCAACTGCTTATGACATAGTGAAAAATCTCAAAGAACTCTTCGGACACAAGAGTCGGGCTGCTAGGCAAGAGGTAATGAGAAAGTTAATGACAGCCACCATGTCAGAGGGGACACCCGTAAGGGATCATATCCTCAAGATGATGGCTTATTTGAATGAAATACAGATCCTTGTAGGTGAAATCGATGGGGAAACCCAGGTCGATATTATTCTCCAAACGCTACCCAGAAGTTTTAAGCAGTTATGCCTGAACTATAACATGAACAAAAGGGAGTATACGTTGGTGGAACTTCTGACAGAACTACAAGCAGCAGAAGGTATATTTCATCATAGTTCTCAGATTCACTTTGCTGAAAATGGTTCTACTTCTAAGTCGAAAGGCGAGAAGAAGAAGAAACAGGTTGTCTCAGCAAAGAAGGTGAATAAACCTCTAGGTACAAGATCAAAAGCTGGAATGAAGAAGCCGAAGGCCAAGTGATTCATCTGCAAGCAGTCAGGACATTGGAAGGCAGATTGTCCTCATAGGAAAGAGAACAATAAAGGTATATCTCATTCTCTAGTAGTTGAAACATGTTTAGCGGTGTTATCTACCAGCACCTGGTGTGTAGATACGGGAGCCACTGATCATGTCTGCAACTCTTTGCAAGGGTTCTAGGAAACCTGACGACTATTTGAAGAATAAATAACAGTCTACATGGGCAATGCTACTAAGGTGGCGACTGTTGCAATGGGAGATATCTACTTATCTTTTGATAGGAATAGAAGTTTGATTTTAGAAAATTGTCTTTATGTACCCAGTTTTAGAAAGAATTTAATTTTAGTTTCTAAACTGTATTTGGATGGATATTCTGTTTCTTTTAATAATAATGTGGTTATAAAGAGAAATAGGATTATTATCTGTTCTAGTGCATTGGTTGATAATTTATATACTTTAAATCCAATTTCTCCCATAAAATAACAAATGAAAATTAATAACACATCTTCTAATTCCAATAAGAGAAAGGAACCTTAGGAGATGAACCAAACATATTTTTGGCATCTAAGGCTTGGTCATATTAACTTAAGTAGTATTCAAAGGCTTATAGTCGATGGACTCTTGGGTTCATTAGTGTTGGAAAATTTTACAACATGTGAATCCTACTTGGAAGGTAAAATGACCAAGAGACCTTTTAAGGCCAAGGGGTATAGAGTCAAAGATGTGTTAGAACTGGTTCATTCTGATTTGTGTGGTCCTATGTCTATCCAGGCAAGAGGTGGTTATAAATATTTTGTCTCTTTCATAAACGATTATTCAAGATACGTATACATTTACTTGATGCACCGCAAGTCTGAATGCTTTGATAAGTTCAAAGAATATAGGGTTGATGTGGAGAAATGTCTTGGTAAAAGTATCAAGACACTACGGTCTGACCGTAGTGGCGAATACCTCTTTAGAGAGTTTAGGAATTACTTATCAGAAGTCGGGATCTAATCCCAATTGTCTGCACCTGGTACACCCCAACAGAATGGTGTAGCAGAAAGAAGGAATAGGACTCTTATGGAAATGGTTAGATCGATGATGAGTTATTCAGAATTACCAAATTTATTTTGGGGATATGCTTTGGAAACAACAGTGTACATTCTGAATATGGTACCTTCTAAAACAGTTCCTTCTACTCCCATGGAATTATAGAATGGGCATAAGCCTAGTCTGAGTCATATCCGAATATGGGATAGTCCAGCACATGTGCTGAAGGGAGATACTGAAAAGTTGGAATCACGTACAGAAGTTTGTCTATTTGTGGGATATCCTAAGGGAATGAAAGGCGGTTTATTTTATAATCCTAAAAATCAAAAAATCATTGTTAGCACCAATGCTCGATTTCTAGAAGAAGATTATGTAATAAACCATAAGCCCATAAGTGAAATTGTTCTAGAAGAAATTAGAGAGGACACGTCTACTTTAATACCACCAGTACAAGATGAAGTACCACAAGAAACTACAACACGTATCACAAATGATGCACAGTTACAGACAGTGCCTCGTCGTAGTGGGAGGGTTGTAAGGAAACATGAGAGATTCATATTTTTGGGAGAGTCTTTGGACTTGATTCTGGGTAAACATGAACCTGATCCCCGGACATATGACGAAGCACTCCAAGATAAATATGTAGTATCTTGGCAAAAGGCGATGAATCCTGAAATAGAATCTATGTATTCTAATAAAGTCTGGGAGCTTGTAGAACAACCAAATGGTGTAAAAGCCGTTGGATACAAATGGATCTACAAAAGGAAAAGAGGGACAGACGGGAAGGTAGAAACCTTCAAAGAAAGACTTGTTGCAAAAGGGTACACTCAGAAAGAGGGAATCGATTATGAGGAAACTTTTTCATCAATAGCCATGCTTAAGTCTATCCAGATACTCCTATCTATTGCCACTCATATGGATTATGAGGTTTGGCAAATGGATGTCAAGACAGCTTTCCTTAACGGATGTCTTGAAGAAAACATCCATATGAAGCAACCAGAGGGGTTCATTAAAAAAGGCAAAGAGCATCTAGTGTGCAAGCTCAATCGGTCCATTTATGGATTGAAGCAAGCTTCAAGATCTTGGAACATTCGGTTTAATGAAGTAATCCAGTCATATGATTTATTCAGTATCCGGATGAGTCTTGTGTATACAAGAAGTGTAACGAAAACGTGGTGGTGTTTCTTGTACTATATGTAGATGACATTTTGTTAATTGGCAACAATGTCAAAGTGTTATCGGATGTAAGGGTATGGTTGTCTAAACAATTAGATATGAAGGACTTAGGAGAATGTGCACACATTCTTGGGATCAAAGTCATAAGGGATCGCAAGAAAAGGATGTTGTGCCTATCTAAAGCTTCATATATAGATACAATCCTTGCTCGTTTTAGCATACAAAACTCCAAGAAAGGTTTCTTACCATTTCAGCATGGAGTAGCTTTATCTAAAGAAATGTCTCCGAAGACATCAAAAGAGATAAAGGACATGAAGGCAGTTCCTTATGCTTCGGCTCTGGGAAGCCTAATATATGCAATGCTGTGTACGAGACCGGATATCTGTTTTGTCATGGGCATGGTTAGCAGATACCAAAGTAACCCTGGACAAGGACATTGGACTGCTGTAAAGCATATATTGAAGTACCTGAGAAAGACTAGAGATTATATGCTAGTTTACCAAGCAGATGATTTGCTCCCTGTGGGTTACACGGATTCAGACTTCCAATCAGATAGGGACAATAGTAAGTCTACATCAGGCTATGTGTTTACTTTAGGAGGTGGAGCCATTGCATGGAGGAGTGTTAAGCAGAAATGCGTTTCAGACTCTACCATGGAAGTTGAGTATGTGACAGCCTCTGAGGCAACCAAAGATGTTGTATGGCTTAGGAACTTCCTAATGGACTTAGATGTGATTCCTGGTTTGCCCAAAATCATCATAATTTATTATGATAATAGCGGTGCAGTTACAAACTCGAAGGAACCACGAGCCCATAAGGCGAGTAAACATATAGAGCGCAAGTACCACCTGATACGAGACATCGTCAAGTGAGGAGAAGTTGTTGTCGCCAAGATTACATCAGCAGATAATATGGTAGATCCTTTCACTAAGGCCCTTCTGGCGAAAGCTTTTGATCGGCATGTGGAGGGGATGGGAATTAGATGTATGGCAGCAGATATGGCAGCTTAGTCTTTTAGTATAAGTGGAAGATTGTTAGAGTATATACTAAACACCTAGCTTTTGTAAACATTTATTTTGAAATAAAGAATTACATTGGTCAAAAATGTCTAGATTTGTATGTAAGTGTAGTTGCAATTAATTTATATTGTAGATAACATGGTGTGTGGTGTCACACACAGAACATCATGTTAAAATTTAAATCTTTCCTTCTACAAAAGATTAAGTGAAAGATTTGATATCTTTCTTTATTTGTAGTTAAAATGAAGATTTTAATTTTTGATAAAACTTTCCTTCTTTGTAACCATGTTCATGATTTAAAAGAGAGTTTTAAAATTAAATATTTCCTTTTATAAGTTTTTACAAAAGATTAAGAAAAGATTTGATATCTTTCCTTTTTTGTAAATTGAAAGGAAGATTTTAATTTTAGAGAAAACTTTTCTTTTTGGAAATCATCCACATGTTTTAATAGAGAGATTTTAATTTATAAAATTTCCTTTTATAACCAACCATGAAGAGAAAAATTATTAGAGAAATTTTTATTAAAAATTTCGGAAGCAAATTAGGAAGTTTTAATTCTTGTGTTATTAAAACTTTCCTTGCTTGGAGCTATGAGGTGGTCGGCCATGATGATTTAAGAAAAGGAAATTGGTTTTAATCAATTAAATTTTCCTTTTCATGGAAAAAAAATAAGGAAGTTTTTATTTAAATTTTCCTTATTTGCCAAGACCAAGGATTATAAAAGAGAGGGAGGGGGTGCCTTCATGAGAGACAACTCTATTTTATTTTCCTCTCCTCTCTTCCTTGGTGGTGGTCAGCCATAAGTTCCTTCCTCTTCTCCTTTTCTCTTCCTCCTTGGTGGCCGGCAGCATCAACACAGGAGGAGTCCTTGGTGGCCGGTTTTAGCTAGGAGAAGAAGGAGAGAAAGGAGGCTTTGCTCTTGCATCCCTTGGATCTTGAAGGTTGGTGGTCGAATCTTGCAAGAAGGAAGGTGTTGGTGGTTCTCATCTCGGTAGATCGTTGCCCACACAACGTCCGAGATAAGAAGAGGAATACGGTAGAAGATCAAGAGGTTATTGCTTACAAAGAAAGGTATAACTAGTAATTGTTTTCCGCATCATACTGGTTTTCTTTGTATGAATTTCAAACACAAGAGGCTAGTGATTCTAGATTTTCAGATTAGATATTCGAAGTTGTGTTTCTTTTGTTTTGTTTTTTTGAATTTGTGATTCGATTGTTCCTTTTGGTTAAACCTAGAGTTATATAAGAAAATTAAATATTAGATTTCTTTAAAAGGGTTTGTCTAGGCGGTGGTGGATGATCCCATACCCAAGAAGGCCTAGTACCTCGCCATGCAGTCTTGGAAGCTAATTATAGAAATTAATATTTAATTGAATTTATAACATAGGTGGATTTGGATCAATAATGTTAAGCATCGTTTGCGATCCAAGTTTAAACCATTAAGAACAGATAAGTTAAATTTGGAATCAATAATGTTAAGTTCCGTTTACAATTCTAAATTTAATTTCTAAAGAACACAATAGGTTTTTAGGAAAGGTTCAGGACTTGTACAAAATTTTTGTACAGTGGAACCGGTACGATCTTCCTAGGACCAACCAACAATTAGTACAAGGACTAAGTTAACTTCTGAACTAATAAAGTTAAGAAGTTTACCTTTATTTACATGCTAATTAACATATTTAGGGCAATCCTTCTTCATATAGCCTTTCTTTTTGCAAAATAAAAAAGTAAATTTCTGATCTTGTTTCTTTTGCTCCTTATGCTTTGAAGCCCCAAAGTCTACGGATTTCTTACCCTTTCCTTTAAGAGTGGTCCTCTTTATTTTCTTGCCTAAGTTTCGAGAGGTGTGTTGGGACCATTGGCCGGCTAGAAGGGGGGGTTGAATAGCCCTGCACACAAAATCGAACCTTTCTCGGGCTTAAAAGAACACTTGCAAAGAATAAAATTAGGAATAAACCAAAAAGATGAGGCTCACAGATTTACTTGGTTACAACCGGGGAGGTTGCTAATCCAAAGAAGTTGACGCGCATACTAAAGATATCCTTCAAGCGGAGAAGTCTCTTTACAGCAATGAAGCACAGAAAATGAGAAGCACAATAAAAACTAAAGTATGTATAAGTGTTGTTTGCAAGGATGCTTGTTGATTTGAAGCTTCTGGACTAAGGCTATATATATAGCCTTGGTCGGGGCGCCTGGAAGGATTCCAGGCGCCTAGAGGGGGATAAAATTTTATTCCCTTTGCAATGGATCATGGTCAAATGCGATCTGGATAGAATCACATTCCGGGCGCTAGAATCGCTCTAGGCGCCCGGAATGGGTCCGGGCACCCGGACCATTAAAGTCAACACGATTGACATTTTTGTTCCACGCCCTCTGCTCCAGTACTGCTCGTCTCAGTCTGGGTCTTCTGCTCTGGTTCCACTCGCTTGAGTGATTTTGGCCAACCGAAATAAGGCTCACCAGAACCCAATTTCGGCCTTCTCCTCCATCAGACTTCCACTCCGGCTTCTCGTCCCTCGGACGTCGCATACGTTCTTCTCGTCCACCGGTGTATTCTTCTATGACATCTCGTCCCCAGATTCACTAAGCCCGTTGGCTCTCTCCCGTGTCATCCTTCTCGCTAGCCGCATTTTCAACTCGACTTACTGTGCTCCTAAGCTCCTGCACACTTAGACACAGGGATCAAACAATCTCCCCCTTTTTGACCTAACTTTTTGACTTAAAACCAATAGGACCTAACTTAACTTATTTGATCACATCAAAATAACCTTGGGGTTCCAACAATCTCCCCCTTTTTGATGTGAGTAACCCAAGTTAAGGTAGGATAAACAAATAAAGTTAAAGCAAAAATAAATTTTGCAATAAAGCATAAAAAGTAGAAAATTTAATATTTAGCTACCTCCCCCTAGACTTAATCTTTTTCTTCTCCCCCTTTGACCACATAAAAAATGGGATACTAAAAAAAATCTAAGGGTAATCCTGATTTAAAAAAAAAATGGTATCAAGTTTTTGAAATTTTAATAAAAATAGTAGTTTTAGAAGCTTTAAGTGTTGCAGAAAAGTTTCCAAGTAAGAATTTTAAGAAGAGGAAAAAAATTTTCTAAGTGAGAACAATTTTGGAAATTTTGAGAACAATTTTGATAGCTTTAAAAATACAAATGTAATTTTTAGAAATATTTTCTAAGAAAGAAAATGAAAAATTTTCTCAGTTAAACAAATTTTCAAGAATTTTTGTAAAAAACTTTAAAAAATTTCTAAAGAAAAATTTACTAAGTTCTTTTTTTTTAAGTTAAACAGATTTGCATAGAAGAATTTTCCAAACAAAAATTGAATAACTATTCACAGCATTATCTAATTTCAATTTTAATAATTTCAGTTAGTCAATTAAACATTTTATTTCAATATTTGGCTTCTAGGCTGTGGCGAGACACTATGTCTTCTTGGTTATTGGATCATCAACCACTTCTAGAGAATGCCGCATAAGGAAATTAAACGTTTAATTTTCTAGTTGAAAGCTCTAAGTCTAAATAAAGTTCAAGTTAGACAAGACTTGGGAACCCAATATAGGTTCCATCCAACTGGATTGATAAAGTATTTTTTAGGGATATATTTCTTTGAAATATTTTTAATTTGTCCTTTGTGATATCTAAAATACTAATTTAGGTTATTGAACTTTCTAAAACTTGTATTATATGAACATGCATGATTTTTCAAGTTACTTATTTCTTTTTACAAAATATCATTTTCTAATTTTATTTTGTCAAACTCTTCTAATGGGCAAGATTTTGCTAACATTAATTTTTAATTTTTAATTTTTAATTTCTTTTTCAAGTTTGCAACAATCTTTGGTTAATAATTTTATAAACTTAAACAACTTGTCAGGTGGGAGAAATCGTATCTGACTTACCTTGTAGACTTCGTTATCCATAGCTCCCCCTAAACTGCTGCTTTCTTCCGATGTACCTCCCCCTTCATCGATGCTCTCGATGCTCATTTCAAATGAGCTTGCTTCGTGTTCATCTTCTTGATGACTTGCCATTAATGCAAGTCCGGAGAAAGCCTCGACTTCTGATTCGGACGATATATCGTCCCACGTCACCTGTAATGTCTTGTACTTGGTCATTTGGATAGGCTTCTTTCCTTTGTTCTTATCCTTATTCCTTAGCTTGGGGCAGTTGTCTTTGACATGTCCTTCTTCATTGTAGTGGTAGCATCTGATCGTCCTTTTATTTCTACCCTACGGATGGTTAGTTTTTCTTGATTTATATAACTTTTTAAAACGTCTTACCATCATCACCATTTCCTCGTCGTCGAGAGAAGATTATGACTCATGTTCGTCTCTTGTTACCTTGAGGGCAATGTTGTGCTTCGACTCCTTCGTACCTGCACATCTCGATTCATGCACTTCAAATGTCAAAAATAATTTTTCTAAGGTATTAGAGTCTAAGTCCTTAGAGATATAGAAGGCATCTACTAGTGATGTGTTGGTTGCTACTCGGAATATTGCACGGTTCCCCTGTACAAAAATTTTGTACAAGTCATGAACCTTTCCTAACAAACTATTGTGTTCTTTAAAAATTAAATTAGGAATCACAAACAGAACTTAACATTATTAATTCCAAATTCAATTTATCTGTTCTTAGAGGTTTAGACATGGATCGCAAACGATGCTTAACATTCTTAATCCAAATCCACCTATGTTACAAATTTGATTGAATATTTATTTCAGAGATCAGCTTCCAGGTTAAACATGGCGAGGCACTAGGCCTTCTTGGTTATGGGAGCATCCACCACTTCCTAGACAAAGCCTTTCAACGAAATTCAATATTTAATCTCCTTATAGTAACCCTAGGTTTAACCATTAAGAACAATTGAATCACAAGATCAAAAAAATAAAAGAAACACAAACTCAAATCATAAATTCGAAACCTAGAAATGTTAGCATCTTGTGTTTGGTATTTCAAAATCCGTACAAAGAAAACTAGTATGATGCGGAACAAGACAACTAGTTATACCTTTCTTTGTAGCTAATAAACCTCACGATCTTCTATCATATTCCTCTTCTTATCTCGGGCGTCGTGTGGGCGACGATCTACCGAGACGAGAATCCACCCAAGCATCCTTCTTCTCCTTGCAAGTTTCGGCCACCAACAATCTCCTAGAGATAAAGAACTTCGGCCACCAACCAAGCTCCAAGGGATGCTAAGAAACAAAGCCTCCTTTCTCTACTTCTTCTCCAAGCAAAGGTCGACCACCAACAAGCTCCTTGAGAGTTGATGCCGTCGGCCACCAAAGAAGAAGAAAAGGAGGAGAGGAAGAATATGAGGGTCGGCCACCACCAAGGAAGAGAGGAATAATAGAAGATAGATTGTTATGAGGTGAGGCACCTCTGCCCTCTCTTTTATATTCCTTGGTCTTGGCAAATAAAGAAAGTTTTAATTAAAACTTCCTTAATTTCCTTTCCAATGAAAAGGAAAATTTAATTGATAAAAAAAAATTCCTTTTCTCTTATTAATGTGGCCGGCCATATCAAATCCTCCAAGGAAGGAAAGTTTTAAACACAAAATTAAAACTACCTAATTTGTTTTCGGAAATTTTAAAATAAAAATTTCTCTTTTAAAAAATCCCTTCATGGTTGTGTAACACCCCACCCTCCTCGCTACTAGTCCATGAGGGCGGAGCGCTACTGGACTACTAACTTTACTTAACTATCCTTGTTCACATATTGATAGAAATTCCTAAAACTCTCAGAGAACTCAAAACATACAATTAACTAGCAGCGGAAGACTAAATGACTCATCTAATACATTCTTAATAAATGGCAATCTTAATAAATTCTTATGCTAGGTCCCAAGGCTTCTATAGTCCAAGCATCACACATCCATCCACACCTCCTTGTCGCCTTTCTTTGCTATAACTTTCCTTTCCTTTATCTGCAGTAAGAGGAAATGCAACTGATATGGGTTAGGTTTTTTGGGTCCCCGATAAGGAAAGGAAAGGAGGTAATAAAACCAAGGGGACAGGCTGATATCGGCCGGGATGTATCTCAAAGGAGGTATGCTAATCCCGGCCTAAATATGCCCTAAAGGAGGTAAGCTAATATCGGCCGGGACATTAGAAGTAAGTCTATATCGACCGAAACACGCTTCCCGGGAGGAAGATATATATACCTCAAAAAAGGTAAGCTAATATCGGCCGGGACATATCTCAATAAGAGGTAAGTCTATATTGACCGAAATATGCTTCCCAGGAGGAAGATCTATATACCTCAAAGGAGGTAAGCTAATATCGGTCGGGACATACCTCAATAAGAGGTAAGTCTATATCGACCGAAATATGCTTCCCAAGAGGAAGATCTATATACCTCAAAGGAGGTAGGCTAATGTCGGCCGGGACATAATAAGTAAGTCTATATCGACCGAAATATGCTTCCCAGGAGGAAGATCTATATACCTCAAAGGAGGTAGGCTAATATCGGCCGGGACATAAGAGGTAAGTCTATATCAACCGAAATATTCTTCCCAGGAGGAAGATCTATATACTTTAAAGGAGATAGGCTAATATCGGCCGGGACATAAGAGGTAAGTCTATATCGACCGAAATATGCTTCCCAGGAGGAAGATCTATATACCTCAAAGGAGGTAGGCTAATATTGGCCGGGACATAAGAGGTAAGTCTATATCGACCGAAATATTCTTCCCAAGAGGAAGATCTATATACTTCAAAGGAGATAGGCTAATATCGGCCGGGACATAAGAGGTAAGTCTATATCGACCGAAATATGCTTCCCAGGAGGAAGATCTATATACCTCAAAGGAGGTAGGCTAATATCGGCCGGGACATAAGAGGTAAGTCTATATCGACCGAAATATGCTTCCCAGGAGGAAGATCTATATACCTCATAGGAGATAGGCTAATATCGGCCGGGACATAATAAGTAAGTCTATATCGACCGAAATATGCTTCCCAGGAGGAAGATCTATATACTTCAAAGGAGGTAGGCTAATATCGGCCGGGAGATACTTCTGAAGCATGTAGAATAGTATCGATCGCGATACATCCTAAGGTTAATATCAGTTAGGTCGACCAACACCTTGGAAAAATACCTGATAAAATATGGCCTATTGCTAGGTAGGATAGATAACATAAAATGGCGCGGACAGAAGTCTCATGAGGAAGAATAAAGATAAATATTTCAAATAGGCAAATTAATGATAATATCTGCATTATGTGATCACATGACAGGTGTTATATATCTCGGCGGGAAATGTGCTTTTAGATTATTTTACAGGTGCTAAACGACAAAGGAGGTACATCTGGGGTACAAGAAAGATTCCTTAAAAGTCATTTATTACAAGTACGCAGCTGACGTCATCTCATAACAAACTCTAACAAACCGGGGTCCACTTTATGACTACGGAGGTTATATGAAGTGGTATAAAAGGGGGAATCCTCTCTGTTGGCTAGGTAAGTTCACATCATTGCACACATTCATAACCCTAATTTCCAGCTACTGTTCATCTTCTTCCTTCTTCCTTCTTCCACACCGAGAGAGATCACTGACTTGAGCGTCAGAGGGCCTAGCCAGGGATTCCCACCCCGGTCTTAGGTCACTGACGATAGTGTCGGTTGGTCTCTTGTGCGCAGGCAGTCTTGGAAGCTTCGGATCTGGGTTTTCTTCTCTTCAGATTTGGATTTCTTCTTCGTCATCGGGTCTTAGTGTGAGGAGGACCTGCGGTGACTCTATTTCTCCCGATCCACTTTGGGTTTCTCGGATCGGTATTCTGCGGACATCATTCTTCACTAGCACGGTGGGTTTCTTTCTTTCGGATCTTCGTCTTGTCCAGCTTCTCAGACAGGATCAAATTTGGCGCCATCTATGGGAACTTCACCTGAATCTGAGACTACAGGATGGAAGAAGCCGGAAAATCAAACCTACTCACTATTAGTCGTGAGGATTTGGATTTCCTCATCAATTCTCACGTTCAGAAAGCCTTACAACAGCAGCAACAACAACTTCAAGCCCACACCGGGGCTACTCTACCAACATCTCATAATCCAGCAATATCAACTACCGAGCATCGGAAAGGAAAGGAGCTGGAAGAAGAAGAACATGCGTATTTCCCTCCAGCTATTGTTTCTCCAACAAGACGTCCACGAGCCTTTCTTCGCACTCCCATGGATCAAGGGGGCAAGAGACCCGTGTTCCAAGAGTCCTCTGGTGAAGCACCAGATAGAGAAAAATGTAAGATCAAAATGATAACTAGTGATAGCTCACCAGAAAAGGTCATCTCCTCATTCTCTCAAAGTGTACTAGATGATCCGCTTCCTAAGCGGTATCAAAATCTTCAGATCGGGGAATATACTGGAACAACAGATCCAGAAGATCATCTGTTGAAATTCGAGAACGTAGTATTATTACAACAATTCTCTGACGGGGAGAAGTGTCGGATGTTTCTCACTACCCTCGGAGGAGCTGCATAGTGCTGGTTCAAGAGATTGCCAGAGAAGTCTATTCAGAAATTTAAGGATTTCAAGAAAGTCTTTTTGCACCATTTCTCCAGCAACAAAAGGTATCATAAGACTCCTTGGAGCCTGTTTTCAATTAAACAAGCATCTAAAGAGTCCATCCGAGCATACATCAAAAGATTCAATCAGGTAGCTATTGACGTACCTAATGCTACCACTGAAATATTAGTTAGCGCTTTCTCTCAAGGTTTAAATGATAATGATTTCTTTAAAGATTTAGTAAGAAATCCTCCTGTTAATTTTGATTCCTTGATTGAGTGTGCCACCGAGTTCATTAATGTAAAGGAAGCTCAAGCTGCTCGCAGGAAGGAGGGTGTTACCTCTTCTCCTACCCAAGTTAAGGAGAAAGCTCCGGCCCCTGTGCCTCCACCACGAGGGCCTAGAATAACTCATCCACCCCATCGACAACTAGAGTATCATCCACAAGCTGTACAACATGTGGAGATACAGCCAGAGGCACCAAGGAGATGGTGCACTTATCATAAAACTAGCAGTCATCATACTGAAGACTGTTTTGTTCTAAGAAATAAACGAGCTAATAGGGAGCGTTATCAGAGGTAGAACTATTATCGACAGTAGTACCCAGGCAGCAAAGTCCACTCAAACTGGAATATCGCCCGGTCGAGCCTCGGCAGGAGGCAATACCAGTCCCGGCCGGTACCAGCCAAGTGTCGAAGAAAGCACCCTCTGAAGCTGTGACGACTCGGCAGGAAGAAAATAGGAGCAATGCTGCTCGGGGCAATATCAATATGATTGTGGGCGGACCCACTGATGGGGATTCCAATAGAGCCAGAAAAGCACATGCCCGAAGACTGGAAATTCATACCGTGGGATGTAGTATGGAACGAGCGGCCGGTCCCGAAATACGTTTTGGGCCTAGAGATCTCGAGGGGGTAGAAATACCCCATGATGATGCCCTGATCATCAAAGCTGTGATAGCCAACTATGCCATTTCTCGTACCTTCATAGACACAGGCAGTTCTGTCAACATTATATTGAAGAAGGGTTTCGATCAACTGCAAATCGATCCTAGTGAGCTTCAACAGATCGTTACTCCTCTATATGGATTCACAGGCAACGAAGTACAACCATTGGGTCAAATAAAGTTGGTCATATCTCTGGGAGAAGAGCCTCTGATGAGAACAAGAAGATCTTATTTCATGGTAGTGGATGCTCCATCCTCTTATAACGTGATACTGGGTCGACCCGCCTTAAACGAGTTTAGGGCGGTCGTTTCTACTTTTTGTCAAAAGATTAAATTTCCTGTGGATGACCAAGTTGGGAAAGTGCGAGGAGATCAGAAGACAGCCCGAAAGTGTTATGTGGAAATAATTCGAACTGAAGCTAACACCGCTCGAAAGATTCAAAGAATGGAGGTTAATGTCATTCGGGAGAAGCAGCCCGTCCTGGTTTATGAAGAGAAGGAAGAAGTTCAAATCCAAGCCGGTCGGCCTGAAGCTACTACATATATTGCGGCTGATCTTGATCCTGCTCTGAAAGCCGAATTGGTGTAATGCTTGAAGAAGAATAATGATGTATTTGCCTGGACTCCCAAAGAAGTCTCGGGCGTCTCTCCTACAGTCATGGAGCATTCCTTGCATGTCTTCCCAGACGCCCGCCCGGTCATGCAGAGAAAAAGGAGTTTTAGTGCGGAACAAAACCATATCATCAAAGAAGAAATAACTAAACTTATGGAAGCCGATTACATCAGGGAAGTACAATTTCCAAGCTGGCTAGCTAATGTGGTGTTAGTCTCTAAGCCTGGAAACAAATGGCGAGTATGTATTGATTTCCAAGATCTCAACAGAGCTTGCCCGAAAGACTACTATCCATTACCCAGGATCGATCAATTGGTAGACTCCACTGCGGGATGCAAATACATCTCTATGCTAGACGCTTATCAGGGCTATCATCAGGTTCCCTTAGCTAAAGAAGATCAAGAAAAGGTCAGTTTTATAACATCCAAAGGTACTTATTGTTATAATGTTATGCCTTTCGGGCTAAAAAATGCAGAAGCAACCTATCAAAGGCTTATGAATAAGGTCTTCCAGAAGCAGATTGGTAGAAATATGGAAGTATATGTTGATGACATCTTAATTAAATCTCTTCAAGCTGCTGATCTATGCAGGGATGTAGAAGAGACCTGCAAGACATTAAGGTAATATGGGCTCAAATTAAATCCGAGCAAATGTTTATTCGGCGCGAAAGGGGGGAAGTTCCTAGGATATATGGTGTCCGAACGAGGGATAGAGGCCAACCCAAGCAAGGTCAAGGCACTGCATAACATGGAGCCACCACGCAATATGAGGGAAGCTCAGAGACTGACAGGCCGGATTACAGCCTTGTCTAGATTCATTTCTAGATCGGCCGATCGTAGCTTCCATTTCTTTAAAATACTTAGAAAGGCCAATAAATTTTAGTGGAATGAAGAATGTGATAAGGTTTTCCAAGAATTGAAAGATTATTTGTCTACTCTCCCTGTATTGGCTAAACCTATAGTAGGAGAAACTCTTTGGGTATATTTGTCGGCTAATGAAAATGTTGTGGGCTCTGTATTAGTCAGACAAGAAGGAAAGGAACAACAACCTGTATATTTTTCTAATCATTTATTAAAAGGAGCTGAGTGTAGATACACTACACTAGAAAAATTAGCTTATGCCCTAGTATTGACTGCTCGAAGGTTGCGCCCATATTTCTTAGCACATGAGATTATTGTATTAACCAACAGTACTCTTGGACGGGTGTTACTCAACCCAGAGGCATCAGGTCGGTTGATCAAATGGACAACTGAACTTGGGGAATATGATATTCAATATTAACCTCGCTCGGCTATCAAGGCACAAGCTCTAGCCGACTTCATCATAGAAGTTCAAAGCCCTGAGGAAGAAAACATTTGGAAAGTTTATGTAGATGGCTCTTCAACTAGACAAGGCAGCGGAATTGGTGTTCTTCTTATATCTCCAAGGGAAGACAGACTTCAACTCTCCATCAGATTGAATTACAGAGCTACCAATAATGAAGCAGAATATGAAGCCCTAATAGCAGGACTGCAAGCCACTCGGCATATAGGGGCGGCTCGACTCCTTATTTATTCTGATTCTCAGTTAGCAGCTCAACAACTATCAGGTAATTTTGAAATTAATAATGACAGGCTTAAGTTATATGCTGAAGCATTTGATAAGTTGAAGTCCCAGTTTCAAGAAGTAAATATACAAAAGGTTCCTAGATCTGAAAATTAAGTGACAGATGAATTGGCTAAATTGGCCTCTGCTATAGTGCCATGGAGTCTGGATCGGCCCGTAGAACAAACTCTGTTAATATCCTGTATTGAAAGACAGGCTGAAGCAGAAATTCAAGGTGATTGGAGGGCTCAAATCATATTGTATTTGCATCAAGGTATTCTTCCCAGTGATACAGAACAAGCAAGGGTATTTAAGAAGAGAGCTGCTCAATACACTATGGTAGGAGAACAGTTATATAAAAGAGCTTTTTCTATACCTTTGCTCAAGTGTATTGGCACAGAAGATACATAGTTTATTTTACAAGAAGTCCATCAAGGTTCATGTGGTAGTCATATAGGGGGGAGATCTTTGGCTCGCAAAATTCTGCTAGCGGGATATTTCTGGCCTACTCTACATGAAGATGCTAACAAGCTGGTAAGAACTTGTATTTCTTGTTAGAAACATCAAAATATCTCACATCATCCTACACAGTTATTAACAACCTCTATAGTTGCTTGTCCCTTTGATCAATGGGGCATGGACATAGTGGGTCTATTTCCTATGGCAGCTGCACAGAGAAGGTTTTTATTGGTAGCGGTGGATTATTTTTCTAAATGGGTGGAGGCGGAACCACTTGCTCGAATTACTGAAGATGCAGTTATTAAATTTTTATGGAAAAATATAATCTATAGATTTGGCATTCCTCATAAATTAGTCTCTGATAATGGAAGGCAATTCCAAGGAGATAGGATCTTAGATTGGTGCAACAGTTACGGCATTACTCAGGCCTTCACCTCAGTAGCTTATCCGTAAAGTAATGGTCAAGCAGAAGTAACCAATAGGGAAATCATAAGAGGTTTAAAGACCAAACTAGATCATGTCGGAGGTAGCTGGGTAGATGAATTACCGAGCGTTCTCTGGGCATATCGTACTACGCCTCGAGAGGCTACAGGAATCACTCCCTTTCAATTAGTTTATGGAGGAGAAGCAATAATTCCCATCGAGGTAGGAGTAGAATCTGACAGAAGACAATTATATGATGGGGACAATGAAGGTCGACGACTCATGGAGCTAGACTTGATAGAGGAGATTAGAGATAAAGTTGCTACGCGTCTGGCATCATATCGACAACGGATGAGACAAAACTATAACAAAAGAGTCATCCCCAGATTTTTCCAAGTAGGAGACTTGGTATGGAAGCGAATTAAACCTGTAGGAGATGTCAGTAAGTTGGCACCACAATGGGGAGGACCTTACAAAGTGATAGAAAAGCTCACATCAGGTTCGTATTATCTCCAAGATACTGAAGGAAGAATTTTAGAACGCCCTTGGAGTGCAAATCACTTGCAGCCTTATCGAACCTAACTACATCATACTATTTAAGAATGTGTATGGAGAAACAAATCACACCTATTTGAAATCCTCGGTGACTGAGGACAAGTATACCTACAGTTTATGTACTCTACTTCTTTTAATAAAAGACAAGCAAGAAAAATATCGCCATGGAAATAAGTATGGTTCACACAGATTGATAAATATCAAGAGGACTTTCATTATCTATTTCGAGCAATCTATAGGGGGGAACCCTGAAGGCCTATGCAGCTCCCTTCAAAAATCAAGAAACTTTAAAAACTGTCACAAGGTTAGTACAGACAGCATATTTTTACATAGAATGCAGTCGATCGGGAAATCCTATGAAGTAACTCGGATGGGTCTTCATGGGAAAAACCGGAGACTCTAAACCATCACGAAACATAAGTCGATCGGGAAATCTCATGAAGTAACTCAGACGGGTCTTCTTGGGAGGAACCGGAGACTCTAAACCATCACAGAGCATAAGTCGATCGGGAAATCCCATGAAGTAACTCGGACGGGTCTTCATGGGAGGAACCGGAGACTCTAAACCATCACAGAACATAAGTCGATCGAGAAATCCCATGAAGTAACTCGGACATGTCTTCATGGGAGGAACCGGAGACTTTAAACCATCACAGAACATAAGTCGATCGGGAAATCTCATGAAGTAACTCGGACGGGTCTTCATGGGAGGAACCGGAGACTCTAAACCATCACAGAGCATAAGTCGATCGGGAAATCCCATGAAGTAACTCGGACGGGTCTTCATGGGAGGAACCGGAGACTCTAAACCATCACAGAACATAAGTCGATCGGGAAATCCCATGAAGTAACTCGGACGGGTCTTCATGGGAGGAACCGGAGACTCTAAACCATCACAGAACATAAGTCGATCGGGAAATCCCATGAAGTAACTCGGACGGGTCTTCATGGGAGGAACCGGAGACTCTAAACCATCATAGAGCATAAGTCGATCGGGAAATCCCATGAAGTAACTCGGACAGGTCTTCATGGGAGGAACCGGAGACTCTAAACCATCACAAATCATAAGTCGATCGGGAAATCCCATGAAGTAACTCGGACGGGTCTTCATGGGAGGAACCGGAGACTCTAAACCATCACGAAACATAAGTCGATCGGGAAATCCCATCAAGTAACTTGGACGGGTCTTCATGGGAGGAACCGGAGACTCTAAACCATCACAGAGCATAAGTCAATCAGGAAATCCCATAAAGTAACTCGGACGGGTCTTCATGGGAGGAACCGGAGACTCTAAACCATCACGAAACATAAGTCGATCGAGAAATCTCATGAAGTAACTCGGACGGGTCTTCATGGGAGGAACCGGAGACTCTAAACCATCACAAAACATAAGTCGATCGGAAAATCCCATGAAGTAACTCGGACGGGTCTTCATGGGAGGAACCGGAGACTCTAAACCATCACAGAGAATAAGTCGATCGGGAAATCTCATGAAGTAACTCAAACGGGTCTTCATGGGAGGAACCGGAGACTCTAAACCATCACAGAACATAAGTCGATCGGGAAATCCCATGAAGTAACTCGGACGGGTCTTCATGTGAGGAACCGAAGACTCTAAACCATCACAGAACACCATTGATCGGAAAATCTTATAATTTCAAAGCCTGATCGACCGGGGTTATACGAACATGAAGTCTGGATTCAAAAGGGGATTCTATGCATATGATACATGATTCATTTGAAAGTCCATCCGTCTGGAAGTCTTTACTTAAAATTTGCCTGGAGTAGTATATTCATCTCGGAACTCAGGAGTTTTATACAGATTCCTTATCTAATATCACTTGGGATTATTTATTCTTTTGGGGATATGAAGCACACTGGATGTCATTTGCGGGAGGATTCATCAAGACAAGGCTTAACTTCAAAAGATAAGCAAGGAGTTCTAGAATAAAGCTTATATTTAATGTTCAGGAGCATTTCAAAAGAGGCATTATCAAATTAGCACAATGGAGAAACAGGTAAGTATTAAAATTTTCTTATACAGCATGATCGCTTGATTGCCAAACTTTGGTTATACTTCTTTACTAGTTCTGCATTTATAAGCCTTTATCTGAATAATCTCTTTAAACATCTAGAAAAGGACCTTTTATATCTGCTGATAATTTTTCATTAAGCCTATGACGATTTATGAAGGAAAGGGGGGGTTCCTTGGGTAAATAGTCACCCTCTCGTAACTGTTGAAAAACTCTCGATACAGAATGATTTAAAGCGCCTACTATCCTACGAACGAATTCTCGGGCAAAGGCTGAAGACTTTAAATAAGTCTGACGCCACTCTTCCCACCGATTCTTCTCTTGCTCCTTATAGCTTTGGAAATCAGCCTGCAGTTTTGTGTGTTGATCTTTCAAAGCATCCTTCTTTGATTTGAGCTGTTCCAATTCCTTCTGGAGCAGTGACAATTCAACATCCTGAGCTTTCCTTTGTTCTTGTTCCTGTAGGATAGTGAAATCATGAGAGGCTAGGTCTTGAGCTTGGTCATAAAGACAGGCATTATGAAGCTTCTCCACTTTCTCTAAAAGGAGACTTTTATGAGAAACGTCTGAGAGAGCTTTCTCTTTTAAAGCAATCTCTAGTCGAAGACCAGAATGTAGCCGATCCACCTGTAATTCTAAAGTTCTTCTGGCAAGCTCTTTATCTTTCAATAATTGCTGGCACTCCTCCAATTCTTGTTTCAAGGTCCCCAATTGTTGATCCTGTAGGGTCACTCTCTCTTGCAACTGAGCCATATCGCTGTTAGAAGAAGGTGAAGTAGCCTTCAACGCCTCCAGTTGAGCTTTTAATTTATTGTTCTCATGGTCCTTAGCTGTAAGTAGCTGGTCGATATGTAGACTTGAGGCAAGAAACTAAACAAAAGGATGATGTAAGTTAAAGATGAAAGAACAGAATTGATAACATATAACTAGAAATACTTACAGCCACTGCCTGACGACTATGGCGATCAGCTCGATGTGGAAGACTAAGGCCTCTTAGTTGTTCGTAACCTTGCAACCAAGATTCGGCTAATAGATCTTGTAGTTGCAGAGTACCATAGCTAGGTGGATTAGAGGGTTGTCCCAATTGAGAGGGTAAACCCGCAGCCTCTTTAAATAAAGGACGAGGAGGGGAGGAAGAAGGAGGCGAAGAAGTAGAAGAGGCAATAGAAGGGAAAGGAATAGTAGAAACAAGAGAAGTAGAGGAAGAACTAGATGGAATAGAAGGTGATAGTGTAGGAGGAGCTGATGCAGTTGTGGGAACACTAACAGTCGAGGGAATGGCACCGGGAGAAGATCTCCGGCAAGGTGTCCATTTTGCTCGAGGCCGAGAAACCAAGGGAGGCAAGGCCAATGCCAAAGATGCAGAGGATACAGAAGGGATAACAGCCGTCTCAGAAGCAGAAGCAGAGGGAGCTGAAATAATAGAAGAAGAAGGGATAAGTAGACCGAGTCTCATCATCCTAAGAGCAGGATTAGAGATAATATGGGTTGGAGTTATCGGTGCCTTACCTCTCGAGAGAGAAAGAGGCGCTGGGACAAGAGGAGCTTGCACAAAAGTACCAAAGAAATCGCCAAAGGGGGAATTCTCGGTAAGATTTGGCTTTTTAACTAAGGCAACAAAAGGCTCTTCTTCTTCCTCTTCCATGGCTGCAACTGCTTCTGCCCGTCGTTCTTCCTCAGATAATAAACCCAAGGTGGAAAAATTAGGATCCGATCGGCGGTCACGTAACCATTGTTCTCCAAGATTATTTACAAAAGACTTAGTCAGGGCAGGATTCTTGTACATAAGGGCTGGTAGAAGGACATCAACTGAAAAACAGGAATTGAACACCATTATAAAAGAGATATATTAATCAGTAAATATGGATTGAGACGCTTTTACATACCAAAAGATCCCTCCAAAGGGGTGTCAATCTTGCTTATGTCGAAAGGAAACATTAAGCCTTCCACAATTAGATGCGGCAGGCTGAATTTCGCTCCCCTCAATTTGGGTAAAGCATAAGCAACGGAGGGATCGTCAAGAAGATCATGGGTGCTAGGAAGTGGAGGCAAGTCATGTATCCATTGGATAGGAAACGGAGAAGGAGAAGGGAGGCGCATATAGAAAAATTTGTGATATCATTCCCCCTGAGGAATGCGGTTGAACAAAATAGCCTTGGGGTGAGATTGAAATTTAAAAACACCCACATCCACTCGATGAGGAATGAAGAAGTGATGAAAAAGATGTGGAGACAAGGGAAAATCTAACAGTTTAGATATCCAAATAAAACCCATAATAATGGAAAAGGATTGAGGGATAAACTGGTTGAGTAGGATATTAAAATAACGACTGACATTACAGAAAAAGGGGTGAAGAGGAAAGCGAAAATCTTGTAGGACCTGGTCTCGGAAGATAGATATACACCCTAAAGGAGGTAGATGCGGACCCTCATGAGGAGCAGGACAGATTATATAAGAAGGAAAACCATAGGTCGCCTGTAAGTCCACTTCTTCTGTATCTATAAGGTTGGAAACACACGAGAGAAACCATGCGGGAGGGGAAGCTGTCATAGATCAACGGTAAAATGAAAGAAGAATCAAGGAAGAAGGCGAGAGATGGAGGAAAGAGGAAGAAAACCTCGTAAACCCTTGTTTTTTCTTCTGGCCTTGTGCTAAAACCCCCAAACAGAAACAGCAGAAGGAAAAAGGCGAATAAAAGATACTTTGAATTCCAATCATCATAAATGAGTAATAATATTAAAGAATAAAATCAAGAGAAAGAGATAAAATTAAGTAATCTACCTCGAGAAAGGTGTGAAGTTTCCCTAGAGGTAATTCTTAAGAGAGCCTGACAAGTACAGAGAAAAATTAGTCCAGTAATCATAAGTTTAGGGTATGGGTATAATAAAATAAAAGTTGAGCACCATATATTAGTTAACGGATGAGACTTGCTTACAAGATACCGGATGAGATCCGTAGATATGAATCGGGTGGTTCTGATAGATCGGCCGAGACAAAGATCCCCCAAATGTATCGACCAAAAGCTTATCATAATGAGTCAAATAATATACACTATGATAAAACCATATGAGACTCGATTAATACGTAAAAAGGACATATGAAGACATAAGGGTAAACCGATCAAGTAAAATAAATCGACCGATATTAGGGACATCATGATAGAACTGTGTCAAATTAGGCGAGACATAACTGCGTTATGAAATATCGGGCGATATTTATCAATCTTGATATATATCGTCCGGTCATGAGGAAACGACCTAAGACGTGACAACCTGTTGGGAAATATTGTATGGTCACAAACCAAGCAACATTAGACACATTTATATAAAAACAGATAACTATCATGAGAGAGAGTAAAATTAACAACAAAAAGAGAATAATCAGCGTTACGTGAGATCGTCATTACAGAGTTTTTGCCCTCCTCTTTACAAGAATTTGAATTTAAGTCAAAGTCAGCTTAGGGTACAGATCAGGGGGTTTGTTCTCAATGAGTCTGCGTCGATTTAAGAAATTAGGAGGAGGGTCACGAGATAAGTAGCTCTCCTCTTTTAATTGCTGAATCACCCCTTGAGCTCCCGCAGTAAAAGCTGATAAGATGGACTTCACGATCGGCCTATTGAATTTAGGAGACTCGATCATGGCAGTGTCCCGCTCCCTGTACCAAACATCTTCGTGATCCTTGTAAACCACCAAAGCCATTTGGGAAGTCTTCAATTCAGTTTCTTTGGCAGAAACTTCGGTCTTAACTGAGTTAAGGGAGGTGTTTAAGGAAGTTATTTCATCTTCCTTCAGCTGCAGGGCTTTGAGTTTTTCAGCTAATTTTGCCTCATAGTTATCCTTTAGTTCGCCAAGTTTGGAAGTCAATTCTTGGTTAAGGTCCGTAACCAATTTAAATCGTGCTTGAAGACTTTCAATTTGTGTTTCGAGTTGTTTCTGGGCAGCAGCCAAAAACGCAACAGAAGATAACTCAGCAACCTCTTGTCTTAACTTATCATTTTCAGATCTCAACCGCTTGTTTTCAGTATATAAGTTGTGCAGCAGTCGAGAAAAACCCATATTTTCTATCCATCGCTAGAAATATGGTAAAAGATCATAAGATAATTGCTGAGAAATAAAGAGTAGACATTAATAGATATACCTGATTCTCCTTGTGGGATAAACGGTCGATTTCTTCAGGAGTATTGAGTTCTTCAAATATAGGGTGAACTTTATCCCAATCACCGGCGAAGGAACCTCCTAGAAGTATGGGAAGAACAGGAATAGTAGAAGAACTAGTAGAAAAGGAGGAAGTAGGAATAGATGGAGGAGCAAAGACTAAATAAGAAGAAGGTGAGGAAGGTAAAGACCCAGAAGTCGGAATAGATAGGGGAAAAGTGAAAGATACATCACCAGAAGCACTGGCATTAGAGAAGGGTGAGGCAGGAAAACTATGGGAAGGATAGAGTTCTGCCAACGTTGGCTCATCAGAAGGAATGTCAGCCGAAGCAAAACCTTCTGAAACTAGCTCTTCAGCAGGGAGGATGAGCCTCCTTTTTGACGGAGGGGCTTTGGTAAGTTTGCGCCCTGGGCGTTTACCCTTAGAAAGCTCAGTTATCGATTTACCGGAGCTGTCGGGAGACATGAGCTCAATGAGAGGAAGAGGGGCAGACGAGGAGACAACAGCAGCTGCTGGGGAAATAACAGCGGGTAAAGAACTGGCAAGGATCTCCCTAGAAGGGCCTTCAGAAGCCTCAATAGCTTCAAGAACCCCTAAAGAACTGGGTGCCTCTGCTAAAGGAGCCGGCTCCTTGATTGAAGGAGGGAGAACAATAGCAGCTAGAAGTTCAGCTTCTTTGGCGCGAATGACATCCTCTTCCAGACATAGTTCTTCGTCAATCAAAGCATCATAGAAGCTATCCACTACATAGAAAAGATAAAATAGTTTAGTTAATTAAAAATAAGAGGAAAGAAATAAAGTGTTACCTAAAGGAACTCGAGTATCAGGTCTGACAGGACTCAAGCCAAATAGGTATAGGAGATCGACTCTTAGCCACTTGAGAATAGAAAGTTGATGATTTAACAATTTCTCACAATAAATAGGGAAGGAAGGATGAAGATGAAACTCCTTGACATCGGGCAAGGGGGGCAAGAAAGATTTCCAAGCATGAGACCAAGGAATGGGTCCTGGAAACTTTAAGAAGAAAAAATGGGATTTCCAGGCTTTGAGAGACGAGGGCATATCCTCAAAAAGAACCATTTTAGTTCGTGAATGAAACAAGAAAACACCCGGTTCTGAACATTTGGGATAAGAAAACATGAGGAAATTTTGAGGAGTAGGAGGAATATCCCGCAAATGAAACAGCATGTAAGTACCGCATAGGTAATGAAATGCGTTGGGGGCAAACTGTTGCAAAGGAATATCAAAATACTGGCTTATTTCAATCAAGAAAGGAGGAATGGGAAACCTTAGTCCTCCTATCAACTGATCCCTGAAAAGGGTTATGCAATTAACAGGAGGACGATGAGGACGATCATCCGGTGTGGGGATTATGATGCTATACTCTCGGGGAATTTCATACTGACGACGGATAGCTATCCTCGCATTTTTATCAAAGGAAGAAGACATATGGACATACCAAGGAGAAATTGCTTCTTCAGCCATGGACAAAAGTATAGGATAGTGAAACAATAGATTACTTACTGAAGGCAAGAAAGGAGATCGCCGAGAAATGGTGAGCACGGGGTTTGGTTGAAGACTGCGACAAGAAAAGAACTCTAGAGAAAAGAAAAGAAGGAACAAAGTTTAAAAGGAGACAAAGGGTTTAGGGTTTGAAGCACACACAACCATCGTTTAATCAAAATATTTTTATCTCAGCAGACGCTGAGAATCACAAGAGAAAGGCGAGAGGCCCACGTGACGTGGCAGTCAGAAAAAGTATGTGTCATACCATCATAAAAATATTTATATCGGATGTGACGGGTCGGATCATGCAGGGGTTGGTAGCGCCTCGCGATACGTTTTTGACATTCTCTCACCCAAAGAAGAGCCAATCACCAACAAGGAAGCTTCGAAAGAAGACGTAATTAACTGGACCTGATAAAGTGAAAAGGGCTGATTTTTTGACTAAATCCAAGCTAAGGACAAAAACATTTAAGGATGGAGATTTAGGCGAATAACAGATTTTGAATCAACATCTTTATAAAAGGCAAATCAAAATAAATTTATATTAGCTGATATAACTTTTGTTATGCCGGGTAAGTATAATATTGATTTCAATCAATGAAACAAGGGTGGCTGGCATAATATTAGTCACGATATAGAAGTATTCCAACAGTTAAAATAGCCTCACTCATGATAAATGACACGTAGGATATGCAGAAAGTTAATGAATACAACATTACATTTATTCTTATAAAGTACAGAAGGACTCAATAGAATCATTTAATTCAACACAAGAGTTTGCTTTTACACTTAGAATTTGATTAAGTACATAACATCACATTTCCCCTCAGAACGGTAAACCTCAGATAGATAACAAACTTTATCAACACAAGCTCTTACAACGCTTAGAAAATTTCGGTCCCACTGGATTCAAACTTACCATGGAGCAGAGATGGAAATATCTCACTTCGCCCAGGCTTGTCAAGACACATAAATAGCAATATTCTGCCTGGGATGAAGAAAGCAACAAAGAAGAAAAACTCAAGGGCAGGGAGAAGGAGAAAGGTCCATACAGACCATGATGGAAAAGTAAATGTAAAAACCACTTCCCCTCTCAAGCCCTAGAGCTCGACAAGTGAAGCAACCAGGTGTAGCCCAGGGGTAACATGTGTTGTGCCCTTCACATAGCACCCCTGGGTCATTTGGCTGCCCCTCTATGAGTAGCAAAAATCTCTCTGAAGTTTCTTGAGTCCTTCAGAGCATCGGCATCTTTGGATGAAAAAACTGAATTGTGAAGCTTCATCTCTTAAGACAATCCCTTGAACCCCAGAGGTAGCCGGAGCAAAAATCCCAATAAACTCATATATAGATCTCATCTTGTCCGACAAAAGTCGCCCCCAAAGAGGAGGATCCGAGACCATAGCCTTAGCAATAAAAGGTGGCAAGGAAGGAAAAGAACTAAGATGGGTGGTGGATGAAAAGAAGGTTGTAACCCTATTTAAAGGAGCAAAAGGTTCACAAGATCACTATACTTGGTTTAGTGAGACAGTCGTACACAAAATCTGTGAGGTCATTTCAATATCTGGAGCAGGGTCACGGGTAGTAAAAGATAAAACCAGACTTAGGTCTAGTCAGTCATCTACACCTCCTTCGACTAGACTTGAAGGGAAGGCTAGTGATATGGGTTAGGTTTTTTGGGTCCCCGATAAGGAAAGGAAAGGAGGTAATAAAACCAAGGGGATAGGCTGATATCGGCCGGGATGTATCTCAAAGGAGGTATGCTAATCCCGACCTGAATATGCCCTAAAGGAGGTAAGCTAATATCGGCGGGGACATTAGAAGTAAGTCTATATCGACCGAAACATGCTTCCCGGGAGGAAGATATATATACCTCAAAGGAGGTAAGCTAATATCGGCCGGGACATATCTCAATAAGAGGTAAGTCTATATTGACCGAAATATGCTTCCCAGGAGGAAGATCTATATACCTCAAAGGAGGTAAGCTAAAATCGGCCGGGACATACCTCAATAAGAGGTAAGTCTATATCGACCGAAATATGCTTCCCAGGAGGAAAATCTATATACCTCAAAGGAGGTAGGCTAATATCGGCCGGGATATAATAAGTAAGTCTATATCGACCGAAATATGCTTCCCAGGAGGAAGATCTATATACCTCAAAGGCGGTAGGCTAATATCGGCCGGGACATAAGAGGTAAGTCTATATCGACCGAAATATTCTTCCCAGGAGAAAGATCTATATACTTCAAAGGAGATAGGCTAATATCGGCCGGGACATAAGAGGTAAGTTTATATCGACCGAAATATGCTTCCCAGGAGGAAGATCTATATACCTCAAAGGAGGTAGGCTAATATCGGCCGGGACATAAGAGGTAAGTCTATATCGACCGAAATATTCTTCCCAGGAGGAAGATCTATATACTTCAAAGGAGATAGGCTAATATCGGCCGAGACATAAGAGGTAAGTCTATATCGACCGAAATATGCTTTCCAGGAGGAAGATCTATATACCTCAAAGGAGGTAGGCTAATATCGGCCAGGACATAAGAGGTAAGTCTATATCGACCGAAATATGCTTCCCAAGAGGAAGATCTATATACCTCAAAGGAGATAGGCTAATATCGGCCGGGACATAATAAGTAAGTCTATATCGACCGAAATATGCTTCCCAGGAGGAAGATCTATATACTTCAAAGGATATAGGCTAATATCGGCCGGGAGATACTTCTGAAGCATGTAGAATAGTATCGATCGCGACACATCCTAAGGTTAATATCAGCTAGGTCGACCAACACCTTGGAAAAATACCTGATAAAATATGGCCTATTGCTAGGTAGGATAGATAACATAACATGGCGCGGACAGAAGTCTCATGAGGAAGAATAAAGATAAATATTTCAAATAGTCTAATTAATGATAATATCTGCAATATGTGATCACATGACAGGTGTTATATATCTCAGCGGGAAATGTGCTTTTAGATTATTTTGCAGATGCTAAACGACAAAGGAGGTACATCTAGGGTACAAGAAAGATTCCTTAAAAGTCATTTATTACAAGTACGCAGCTGACGTCATCTCATAACAAACTCTAACAAACCGGGGTCCACTTCATGACTACGGAGGTTATATGAAGTGGTATAAAAGGAGGAATCCTCTCCGTTGGCTAGGTAAGTTCACATCATTGCACACATTCATAACCCTAATTTTCAACTACTATTCATCTTCTTCCTTCTTCCTTCTTCCACACCGAGAGAGATCACTGACTTGAGCGTCAGAGGGCCTAGCCAGGGATTCCCACCCCGGTCTTAGGTCGCTGACGATAGTGTTGGTTGGTCTCTTGTGCGCAGGCAGTCTTGGAAGCTTCGGATCTGGGTTTTCTTCTCTTCAGATTTGGATTTTTTCTTCGTCATCGGGTCTTAGTGCGAGGAGGACCTGCGGTGACTCTATTTCTCCCGATCCTCTTTGGGTTTCTCGGATCGGTATTCTGCGGACATCATTCTTCACTAGCACGGTGGGTTTCTTTCTTCCGGATCTCCGTCTTGTCCAGCTTCTCAGACAAGATCAGCAACTATAAGCAAAATTTCTTAGTAAGCGCTATCTAACTCACAAAACTTGAATATGCATGTGACTGGAAGAAGTCTAAAACTGAATGCTCAGAAAGAAATACTACTCATACTCATCTAACAGCAAAGGAAACAAAGCATACTGGAATGCTAAACATGTAAAGCAAATCTAAACAAACATGCTAGCATAAAAGAAAACTAAACTTGCTGGATTTTAAACTTATGTGAAGCTTATTTCTTTGGTTTAAAAACTTATACTTTAATTCTTCAGAATAATAAGTTTAACTGAACAGTATTCGCGTAACTGATTTGTGAAGTTTTGAAAACTATTTTCATAATAGATAAAAATAATAATCAAACTGCTGATGGGCCCGGCAACTATACTTACTATGCGTGCATCCCTAACTATACCCGAGATAGCTGGTCCCGAATCTAGTAGGGTTTACTAGGTTATCTAAACCTAGGGATGACTATGGGAGTCCAACCCAAGGACAACTAAGAATCTAGCATACTAGGTTATCTAAACCTAGGGACGACTATGGGAGTCCAACCCAAGGACAACTGAGAGTCCAGCATACTAGGTTATCTAAACCTAGGGACGACTATGGGAGCCCAACCCAAGGACAACTGAGAGTCCAGCACAGTGCCACTGATAAAAGTAAAATACTGATTTATAAGCTGATTTATCTTATCTTACTCTTACTAGGTTATCTGAACTTAGAGCTAGGTTATCTGAACCTAGGGGCGACTATGGGAGCCCACCCATTGGACTGTAGTCCCACATAAACTGAAGCAAGACTAAGCATGCTATTTATAAGAATTGTAGAATGAAATGCTAACTAATTGAAATACTACATACTAAAATTCTGCACTTGTAAGCTTAATAAAATCCTGCACTATAAACTTAATAAAATCTGCACTTGTAAGCTTAATGATGTCTGCACTTGTAAACTTAATAAAATCTGCATTGGAATGTTAATTAAAATCTACACTTGTAGCTCTAAAGGGATTGTTCATGCTTAGTTATTCAACACAAAACTAAATCCATTTAAGGTCCCCAGCAACCAGAGAAACAAAATGCTACAACATAGCTATTCGACACTAAAAGTCTGTTAAAGCTTGATACCCTTGTAAAGCTTATGCTTTTATAGAGCACTAGAGATCTTTAAATATGTTACAACATGATCTAAACTGGTTTACTAAACCATAAGCTCAAACCGAAAACTAAATCTACAGAATGAAAACCTAAATCTAAATATGAACAAGTAGTAGGGTAATAAGGAAAACATGAGGGATGTTCAAACCGAAATCTAAACCTGCATGAGGAAAATCCAAATCTGAATCTTAATGCACTACACCAAACATGAAATTTAATGCCACGGCAAGGGAGAAAAAGGGACTGCATTACCACCCATAGCCATTCAAAACTAAACCATTTACCCACTTCCAAATCTAAATAGACTAAATTTGATTTCATGGCAACAAGCTTCAAGATAAACCGCAAGGCTAATTGTGAGCCGGTCATGTCCAATAATATAACAAAGAACAGTTAAAATCTGAGATGCTAATTAATGTAACAAGGAAGTCTAAGTTTGATATGCTAACTTTAAGGGCAGCTCTCTTCATTGCAGCAAGGAAGAACATGAACAAGTCTAAAACCAAGATTCATGGCAGCAAACCAAAATCTTTAAGCATGTTACAACATATATGCAAGGAAGAAGGAAAAGGAAACTTGAATCTATCTTTAACTCTCTAACAAACAGGTTCTGTACAGCCTATTCAAACATCCAATAGGAGACCAAATCCTTTGCATTTCACAATTCCCTACAACCTAATCCGAAAGCCAAAAGAAAACCAAATCCCGAACAAATCACGAATTCCGTTCAACTCATTCCGAAAACTCAAAGAAAACACTAAATCGGAGTTTGTAGCTACTCTTCTGCAGGTGAGGAAAGCACTTACCTTACTTCTTGGACTCACAACCGAACAAGAAGGGCTTCTAGGACCTTGGCCGGCCACTGGAGACGATGCCCTAACTCCCTTTTGTTTTCTGCCCGAGCTCCGTCGTCGCACGCAGAAGAGAAGGAGAGAATGGTTTAGGTCATTGGAATAAAACCCTCTCCTAACTTATCCCTTTTATAACCTAGTATTTATGTTAACTCCTTAAATAAATTTTTCTTTTTTTTTTAAACAGAACCGCCGCTTGGATTCTTGGTTAGCCAAATCTTTGATCGGGTCAGAGGTTGCGGCTTCGATTCCTCAGCCGAACCCTTTTTCTTCAATTTATTTCCTATTTATTAATTACTGCTTAAATACATTTTGTTCCTTCTTTTAATCAGCATCGCTCGCTGGAACACTTGGTCATCCGTGTTTTTGCTAAATCAGAGGTTGCGGGTTCGATTCCTCAGCCGAACCCTTTTTCTCTTATTTATTTCCTATTTATTAACTACTGCTTAAATAAATTTGTTCCTTCTTTTATTCAGCATCGCTCGCTGGAACACTTGGTAAGTCGCGCATTGCTTAAGGCTTGGCTCGTGGGTTCAAATCTCGGCTACAACCATTTTCTTCCTATTATTTCCTATTATCAACTTCTACTACTTAAATACATTTGATGCTTCTTTTAATCACCAACGACTACTTGCACACTTGGTCAGCCGGACTCGTTTAAAGCTTGGTTCGGTTGGAGGTTTCGGGTTCAAATCTCGGCTTGGACATATTTTTGTCGAAACTTCTTTCGTTTAGTAAAAATACCAAACGACCTCCAAAAATTACATAAAAATACTCTAAAAATTTCTAAAAATCTCTAGAATATTTCTAAAGTATTTCTAAATATTTTTAACCACTATTAGAACTCCAAATGAGGAAATTTGGGTCATTACAATCCCCCATATCTTATAAAAAGTTCATCCTCAAACTTAGAATAATTCCAGATATTTCCGTCTCATACTATCCTCACGCTCTCAAGTAACTTCTCGTGCTTCTGGTTCTGCCAGATGACCTTCACTAGTGGTACTTCTTTGTCCCTTAGTCTCTTAACTTTCCTATCCACTATCACCCATAACTTCTCTGTCCTTTTTGTTCTCCTGTACTTGATCCTCAGTACAAGCGGTACGAGGACGCCCTCTTCTTGACATCTAATTATGTAGAAAGAAACTACGCAGAATTCTTAACTTAGTAAGCACTTCTAAACATCTCCCTATTCTGTACATATAATCCAATACTTCTAAGGATTTCTCTTTACTGTAAAGAATAAAGAAAGCATACTAAAAAAAAAATTAAATACTTTCTTACTTGAAGACGGCAAGGTTGGTGCTGATGTGCGATGCTGGAGAATAGGAACTGCTCTGATACCAACTTGTAACACCCACCCTCCTCGCTACTAGTCCGTGAGGGCGGAGCACTACTGGACTACTAACTTTACTTAACTATCCTTGTTCACATGTTGATAGAAATTCCTAAAACTCTTGGAGAACTCAAAGAAAACACTGAATCAGAGTTTTTAGCTACTCTTCTGCAGGTGAGGAAAGCACTTACCTTGCTTCTTGGACTCACAACCGAACAAGAAGGGCTTCTAGGACCTTGGCCGGCCGCCGGAGACGATGCCCTAACTCCCTTTTGTTTTCTACCCGAGCTCCGCCGTCGCACGCAGAAGAGAAGGAGAGAATGGTTTAGGTCATTGGAATAAAACCCTCTCCTAACTTATCCATTTTATAACCTAGTATTTCTGTTAACTACTTAAATAAATTTTTCTTTTTTTTTAAACAGAACTGCCACTTGCATTCTTGGTCAACTAAATCTTTTACCGAGTCAGAGGTCGCGGCTTCGATTCCTCAGCCGAACCCTTTTTCTTCTATTTATTTCCTATTTATTAATTACTGCTTAAATAAATTTCGTTCCTTGATTTAATCAGCATTGCTCGCTGGAACACTTGGTCAGCCGTGCTTTTGCTAAATCAGAGGTTGCGGGTTCGATTCCTCTGCCGAACCCTTTTTCTCCTATTTATTTCCTATTTATTAACCACTGCTTAAATAAATTTGTTCCTTCTTTTATTCAGCATCGCTCGCTGGAACACTTGGTTAGCAGCGCGTTGCTTAAGGCTTGGCTCGTGGGTTCAAATCTCGACTGTAACCTTTTTCTTCCTATTATTTCCTGTATCAACTTCTACTACTTAAATACATTTCATACTTCTTTTAATCACCAACGACTGCTTGCACACTTAGTCAGCCGGACTCACTTAAAGCTTGGTTCGGCTGGAGGTTTCTGGTTCGAATCTCGGCTTGGACATTTTTTTGTCGAAACTTCTTTCGTTTAGTAAAAATACCAAACGACCTCCAAAAATTGCATAAAAATACTCTAAAAATCTCTAGAATATTTTTAAAGTATTTCAAAATATTTTTAACCACTATTAGAACTCCAAATGAAGAAATTTGGGTCATTACAGGTTGGTTAGAAAAGGAAACTTTTATAAATTAAAATCTCTCTATTAAAACATGTGGATGATTTACAAAAAGGAAAGTTTTATCTAAAATTAAAATCTTCCTTTTAACTACAAATAAGGAAAGATATCAAATCTTTCTCTTAATCTTTTGTAGAAAGCTATAAAAGGAAAGATTTAATTTTAAAACTCTCTTTTAAAATCACGAGGATGGTTGCAAATAAGAAAAGTTTTATCAAAAATTAAAATCTTCCTTTTAACTACAAATAAGGAAAGATATCAAACCTTTCTCTTAATCTTTTGTAGAAAACTATAAAAGGAAAGATTTAAATTTTAAACTCTCTTTTAAAACCATAGCTTCCACATAAGGAAAGGTTTTAAAAAATAAAATCCTTTTAATTTATTGTGGTTGGCCACATAAGCTTGGGTTCAAGCTAGGGCCGACCACCTATTTGACCCATCTAACCTTGGTTTGGGTGACCCTAGCTTGGGCTCCAAGCTAAGCTTGGCCAGCCACCTTAAGGTAGGTAAGAAGGTGGGTATGGGTGGGTATAACACTTTATAATTAAGAGGCTATGATACGGACTTAGAGGAGGAATTGGTTTTGGTCTCCCGATGAACTTGAGCTTCCCGTGTTCGTCCCGAACATCCAACTCGAGTTCATCAATAATATCTCATTCCACTAAAGAGTTATTATTGAACTACCGCACCAATCCCATATTACTATATGGGCTCCTTCTTATCATGAGTGTGTTAGTCTTCCTGTGTTTAAGATATAAAATGTCCACTAATTAAATGAGTTACTGACAAATCACTTAATTAATATCTAGCTCCAAGAGTAGTACCACTCAACTTCATCATCATGTCAGACTAAGTCCACCTGCAGGGTTTACATGACAATCCTTATGAGCTCCTCAAGGGGACATCATCAACGTAGATTACTAGGACACAGTTTCATTCTATAATCAACAACACACCATATAAATAATATCATTTCTCAACTTATCAGACCTATTGATTTATCAAACTAAATTACACCCTTTGATAAATTAAAGAAATAAATATTGAGTATATGTGCTTGTTATTATATCATAATTAAGAGCACACACTTCCATAATAACAAAGGTCTTGTTCTTTTATGCAGTAAGTATAAAAAGAACTTACCTTAAATGATCCTGCTCAATACACTCAGAGTGTACTAGTGTAACTTTATAGATAAGATAAACTAATACCAAATTACACTATGATTATTCCAATGATTTGTTCCTTTCCATCTTAGTCGTGAGCTACTTTTAATAACTTATATGGAACTGATAACATGATCTTCTGTGTGTGATATCACACACCATGTTATCTGTAATATAAATTAATTAAACAACTACACTTAGTATATAAATATAGGCATTTGACCAATGTGATTCTTTATTTCAAAAATAAATGTTTACAAAAAGCTAGGCTTTTAGTATACACTCTAACATGATGTCCATTTCGTATTCTTAGGGAATGCATTAAGAGCGTACCTTAGCGAATCTCGGTTGCTTATCATTTCTCTGAGATTTGAAAGTTCGGTGATGAGCTCCTTAATCCTCGAGTGAAGGCGTGCAATCATTTTGTCTTCTTCAAATCGCAGGTTGGTGAGTTGGTTGCAAAGTAAGTCCCATCTCACGAGCTTAGCTTCGGATGTCCCTTCGTGTAGCTCAAGGAACTTCTCCCAAAGCTCCTTTGCTGATTTGTAGGTGTTGATCTGGTTGACTTCTTGTGGCGGAAGGACGCTCAGCAGATGAAACTTTGCTTTGTCGTTTGCCACGTAGTCGGCCTGCTTCTTTTTCATCCACTGGTATTCTTCCTTACCTTCGGGTTCTATAAAACCAAACTTCATTATTAAAAGTAATTTAAAGTCAGTTTTGAAGAATACCTACATTCACTTTTTCCAGCTAGCGAACTCCCCCTCAAATTTTGGTGGGTAGATGCTTGGTCCGACCATCGTCTTTGCTTCGATCGGCGGTTAGTCCTCCTGAAGCATCCTGGCTCTGATACCACTTGTTGGGATCGTTGGCTGGCTAGAGGGAGGGTTGAATAGCCCTGCACAATTAAAACACAACCGAACCTTTATCAGACTTAAAAGAACACTTACAAAAATTAAAATTAGGAATAAACCAAAAAGGCGTGGCTCACATATTTAGTTGGTTATAACCGGGGAGATTGTTAATCCAAGGAAGTTAACGTGTATACTAAAGATCTCCTTCAGGTGGAGAAGCCTCTTTATAGGAATGAAGCACAAAAAATGAGAAGCTAAATGAAAACTAAAGTGTGTACAAGTGTTGTTTGCAAGGATACTTGTTGATTTGAAGCTTTTGTACCAAGGCTATATATAGCATTGGTCGAGGCGCATGGAAGGGTTTCAGGTGCCTGGAAGCGTTCCAGGCACCTGGAAGGGGGGGATAAAATTTTAGCCCCTTCGTAACGGATCACAGTCAAACACAATCTGGATAAAATCACATTCCGGCCGCTCGAAATGGGTCCAGGTGCCCAGACCCTTAAAGTCAACATGATTGACTTTTTCAGTCCGGGCCCTCTGCTCCAGTACTGCTCGCCTCGGTCCGAGTCTTTCGCTCCGGCTCCACTCACTTGGGTGATTTCAACCAACCGAAATAAGGCTCACCCGAACCCAATTTCGGCCTTCTCCTCCAGCAGACTTCCACTCCGGCTTCTCATCCCTTGAACGTCGCATATGTTCTTCTCGCCCACCAGCTTCCGTGGCATCTCATCCCTCAGATGCACCGAGCTCGTCGGCTCTCTCCCGTGCCATCTTTCTTGCTAGCCGCGTCTTCCGCTCGACTTCCTGTGCTCCTAAGCTCCTGGACACTTAGACACGGGGATCAAAAACTAACAGGACCTAACTTAACTTATTTGATCACATCAAAATAACCTTGGGATTCCAACAAGATGGATGAAAGATGAGCACTTTTAGATGTCTAATGTCTTAATCTCTCTTCTTCTTGCACACATTGAGCAATAAACTCATTTAATGTTCATTTTTTCCTTTTAGTATTATAACTAAGCTTAAAAGGAGTGAATTGTGCAGTTAGAGAGAACAAGATTAGGTTCATAAGGACATTTTCAGACATTTATAACCTTAGTTCCCTAAGCTTTGTGATCAAATTTGACATCTCTATTATATACACCCTTATATTACCCTTTCCCTTATACCGCATCAATTTAGTAATACATGTCTAGATAAGCTCAAGTAAACCCTAGAAAACATGACAAAACAGAGATAACCACTACCACTAGTAGTTTCCGTGTGATCCCAAGCACTTTTCAAGTGGAAAGAAGAGCAACTAGGTTTCCAACACCAAACACGACATGGTTGTGTCATTTGACACGATCATATTCAACACATAAGTCCTCCAACATGCAACATGGGTTGACCATGTTTCCAACATAGTCATGTTCGACCCATCCAACATGTAACACAGCCTGGCCATGTGGTACCTACCACACGGTCATGGTCGGAGTGCACCCATAGAGTTGAAAATGGCCTAATCATGTTGTCCAACATGGTTGTGGCTACCCATAGTGCTTAACATGGCTATGGTTGACACTGTGGTTTGGACAAAACCCACTCAACCAATTTGCCACCATGGTTGTGACACACTAAAGCCAAACATGTTCACACCTTTTCTAGATCATGTGATGGTTGCAACGGTAGTTACAGCTGTTCTTCACATTCTTCACAAAAATCGCTACTGCCAACACACAATGGTTATCATGTTTTTACATGACAATTCTCTAAAAAAGTGATGATTTTAGGACCATAACTGTTCTTCATAATTTAGGATCACGAAGAACTTAAGATCCTAGGTTTTCATTGTCTGATTTCGATGACTATACTTTAGTTTTGCAAAACCTTTACATATTAACCAAAATTATCGAAAACTAACGCTATGAACTCAACAAAGTTGATAAAACTTGTGGCTCTGATATCACTAGATAGAAAACTTTATGAATCAATCTAGTTTATGCAACCAAATTAAACAAGATGATTCTACACACATAGAATCACAATATTGCTAAAAACTCATAGCAAAAAGACATAAAAATAGTAAATATGAAAATCCATAAACTGAACCTGAATCCAAGGATGTTCTCATAGTCTTGATTTCAGTTTCGAATCTTGTAGACAATGAAGATGCAGCCGACAAGATCTTCCATTGGGGTTACGGAAGTGGTTTCTTGAGTCTCTCTCGAATGGGATGAGATGACATGAGATTTCACTTCTTATTCTAATCCAGCAGGGATCACACTCCTTATATACCTTAGACCTAAAACTCATTAACATCTTATTATTATTAATGATATCAAATTAATGGGTTCCACACATATAACATCACATCTAATAACAAACACGTAAAGCTGCAATCAAGTTCACTTTATTGGGTTTGTCTAAAACAACATATTTGTATGCTATTAATTAATAGGTAAGCCCATCAAAATGGAGAAATTAAATCCAATAAGGCTATTTGCTAGCTAACACCCATGTAGCCCCAAGGACTACATTACAGCGGAAGGGCATCAAGTTGTCACATAGATATTCATAATTCATTCCCTAGATACGACACATTTGTAAGGATTTTTTCTCCAAATAGAACACGCAAGCATGGGATACTAGCTTCTAGGTCGTCCACCGCGAGTACTTCACGATTTACCCTAGTGGTAGGTGAGAAACTTTCATAAAACCGAATTGATCGCTCCACATTCGATATTATCTAGTTCATTATTTTATTTTTAACTAACATCCATGTCGAATCATATTCAAGTGATATCCTCATTTACTTATTTGAATGGTCTTTGTATGTAACTAGGTAATCAACAATGAGCCAGGAAATGCCTATCGTGTCTCATGGTGATTAACCAGTAATTAATGGTAGGTTCTCTGTCGCTCCTTCGAAGATCAAGATACTATCATGGCTTCTTGTGCATGATATGTTAAACACCGTCTTCTAGAGGGAGATCAAGTGAGCTAGTGGTCATTCCTATCAATAACAATTTGGTGCTCTCGAAGATACATCCCTACCTTTACAATTTGATGCTCTCCTCACCCCTATTGGTGTAGTTAGTATCTATGGAGATGGTATTGAGACCCTTGGCTATAGATTGAGTAATGGGATGGTTTATCGATTGGTAAACAGGATCAATCTTTGTCTTCTTAGTTTTATGATTTTGACGTCCTATGGTGGTAGGGTGATTTGAGACTCAAGGAAATTAGAGAACCTCTCGATCTATGGATTTGATTTCTTTTTGTAAACTCAATGATAATCATTATTACATTATTCCAGCCATTTAAATACAACTAGGGCGTTCCTTCCCGACGAAAGAATAAAGCAACCCCTGAATAAGAAAGCTTCATTCTTACCAAAAATAATAAGATACTAGATTAATTCTACTGAAAATAAAAGATACTTGACTCAAATAGAATTAATTACTATAAATTACTATAGTTGAATCAATTATCTTGATATGCACCCTTCTTTCTAAATCTATCGTGTGTGTATCTCTTGTATTTAATGGGCTTCAGATTCTCTTTTATTTCATGGGCTTGGTTCATAATATTACTTCCTCCTTGAGAAATGGATTTTTCCACAAACATGAATGATGGGTAACTCTCCATGATAGCCACTACATCTTCCCATGAAGCCCCACTAGGGGATAAGCACTCCCAATAAACCATAATTTGGGAGCATCCACGGTGTGAGCGATAGTCGAGAACCGCTAAAGGAGAAGGAATGTAATCTTCCTGATGTATCGGTTAAAGAGTGGGAAAGCTAGGGATGCTGCCATGATATTTCTTTAAAAAGGACACATGAAACACTGGGTGGAGCTTGGTGTGGTCTACAATTGGAGTTTGTAAGTGACATGATTCACACAGTCAATGATTTTAAAAAGCCCATAAAAGTGAGGAGATAGTTTTGAATGGTTCTTGGATGCCAAACTTACTTGGTGATAAGGCTGAAGCTTTAACAACTCCATATCTCCTATCTCAAATTGTATCTCCTGATGGGATGAATCATATTGAAGTTTCATGCGATTTTGGGTAACAAGAAGGTTTTCTCATAGATTCTTGATATGCATAGATTATATACACTTATTTAGTATATTTTGACGCACATTCACATATTTTACGCATGTTTTGTCTATGCACTTTCATACTCTTTATCTTATTTTCAGCATAATTACTCCTCTTTGTTCGAAGATCTGCTCTTGTGTATTTTCTATTGACAGGAGTCGAATTTGGAGAGGAAATGATGTTCGCGGTCGAGCTAGTCAACAACCGAAGGAAAATAGAACTGGCAATGTGACCTACACAGCCATGTCAAAGAAGCAAGGAGGAAAATGACCTTGGTCGTGTGGTGCACACAGGCCATGTGGCTTCACCAGAAGAGGAGCATGACATGTATGTGTGAGAACCACACGGCCGTGTCACCCAGCAGCATATCTAGAGCATGGCCATGTAGATCCACACGGTCATGCAACACTTCCAAAGAGCAAGCAAAGATTGGTCGTGTGGTCCACACGGTCGTGCAAGATTTCAGAGACCAAGAATGGCCAAGCCATGTGAGCCACACGACCGTGTTGGCCATCCAAAGCCAAAGTAGAACACGATCGTGTGGATCCACACGGTCGTGTCACCCTGGCCAAGAGGAGAATGTAAGAGGTCATGTGAGAGCCACACGACAGTGTCACGGACCATGTGGTTCCCATATCCCAGCTCTATAAAAGGGGATTTCTTCCCCTTTCAAAGGGGGGAAGGCTTTCCCTTTGGGGAGATCCAACTTGGTGTTGTTTTTTGTTCATGATCTATCAATCCGAGTCCATCTCCATCTCCACATCGACTCTGGCAGCTAAGAATTGGTTCCGAAGATCACTCATCGACACTAGATAAGCTTTTCTATTCTCTTTTTCTCCGGATTGGGATTGAAATGCTAGTAATCTTCTTATCTTCGAATCTTTATCTTTTTTCTATAGAGTAGATCTATTGTTCTAGTATTAAGGGAGTATTTATGGTGCAATTTGATGTAAGATCTCATGGATATGTCAATTTCCTATCTAGATGATGTTAGTATGTTTTGTATTTCTTTGATCTTGTGTGGATTCATGTGTTTGGACCTAATTACCATGTTTGATTGAATGTTTGTGATGCTTGTGGATCCCATAGAGGGATCCTTAGATTGTATGATTGAGAGACGCTCATGACACACAGTCCCGCTAACGGATGTCTAGGGTGTCTTCTTGAAAGGTGATGCAAGTCTCTACAAAGAGGTGGGATGGTTGAATGTACTTAATACTTGCATCATTATGTGGATTGAGTAGAGATGTGTTTCTGTGTCATATGACTAAGGGATAGTAGTGACATCCAGTCCTGCTAACGCACTTCATAGGGATCATATCTATTTATTCGGTTGTGGTGTAGATCAAGGTCCCTTGTCGGATGTCTTCTGTAGGAGAAAACCGACGACTTCCTACAAATGCATGTTAATTGAGGATATGAATTGGTGAACCATATTACATCGATAAATATCACAATGAAACTAAACTTCTAGAACACTCATAAAAACCAAGTTCCTTTATTTACTTTTCTATTTCTATTTCTAGTTGCTTTACTAGTACATTCACTACCTTTGTCAATTGTTTAGATAATTCATCGTGAGACATCTCTAGTGCTTATAACAGTCCCTATGGGATCAATAATCTTTTATTACTGACGACGAAATCATGCACTTACGGTTATGTAACAAGTTTTTGACGTCGTTACCGAAGACTGCGTGTATAACATTAGAGATAATCATTTGATTTAGACTAAACTTTTCTTTCTTTTCTATTGCATACTTGTAACTAGTCTTAGAAATTCTGTTTTTGCAATTTTACCTTTCATTCCTTATTTCTTTTTCTGCAATCTTCCTTCTTGCAATTTAAATTCTGCATTAACTTTTCTTGTAATTAGTTTATAGTTCAGTTTCTTCATTTCTCCATTTACTCTTTTATTTCTCATGAAGCATTTTACTTCTTGTCTTTAATTTTGTATGTTTTCTCGTACTTTTTTTTATATATACTGTGATCACTAACATGTCAAGCAAGCCTTTAAAAGAATTTTCTACACCTATTTCTATAAGATTTATGTCTCCCATTGTACAACCTCATATTGATGCAGAAAGTTTCCAACTAGACCCAGAGTTAATTTTCATTATACAAGATCACAAATTTAGAGGAGAAGTATCAAAAAATCCTTATCAGCACCTTGAGACATTTCTAGAGCTTTGTGATATGATGGATTGTGAAGGAGTGTCAGCAAATGTAGTTCGATTGATGGCATTTCCTTTCAGTATCAAGGATAAATCAAGGACTTGGTTATATTCTCTCCATCCTCAAAGCATCACATGTTGGGAACAATTGGAGCAGCAATTTCTGAATCACTTTTTCCCTCCAAGGAGAATAGTGTATATGAGTAATTGTATCACAAATTTTGCTCAGAAAGATGGAGAATCATTATTTGAAGCATGAAATAGATTCAAGAGTTTACAAAGATAGTGCCCTTATCATGGCTTAGAAAATGGCTGACTCTGCACATATTTTATAAGAGAATTTCTTTCTCGGATAAGTGTTTATTAGATTCATCAACAGGAGGTTCTTTTATGAACAAAAGTGTGGATGAAGCATATACATTAATTGATCATGTGACATTGAATCTCCAAGAATGGTCAGATAGAAGTTAGATGGAATTTTCCCCGAGAACTTCAGAAGTTCAAGCCATTAAGGCAAAAGAGCCTGTCAAACAAAATGTAATTCAACCTTCCAAGATTTTGAAAAATCATAAGTCACAGAATGAGGGGTTCAAATAGTTGGAGGCAAAGACTGATAGCATAGTTTCAACATGGTTCAAAGATGGCATCCCTCCTACACATACAGTGTCTAGTGAACAATGTAATGATATTAAGTTGAGAAGTGGCAAGAATCATAAAGAATATATGGAGAAGGACTTCTATAGAATTGAGGAGAAGAACAATGGAAAACCACAAAAACTCAATTCCATTACTCTAGAAATTGCCCAAAGGCCACAAGTGTCTTTTCCTCAATGATTGATTACACCATCACTAGACAAACAATTTGAACCTCCGCCATGAATTCAAAGGGATTTTGGAGAAATGAAAGATCAATCCTCCCCAAAACCTCCACTAAGGGTTCCTTTTCCACAAAGGTTAGTGGGGGCCAATGAAAATAAAGACTTTCGTAAATTCTGTGATACTAATAGGGTTGAGTGAAGATTTCTTGATGTGTATTAAGATGAGGACTCTTCAGATGAGGATTGTAATATTAATGAAATGAATTGTAAATCAACAGATCTACCTCCAAGGTTTATAGGGTGAAATTAAATTTTCAGATGATGAATGTACTGAGGTAGATCAAATTAAGATTGCAAATGAAGTTAATGATCCTCTTGTAATTGATTCTCCTACTGAAGATATTGATGTTGGAATATTATTCACAATATGTAATGATGTTAATGATATGGAAGGATATGTAGGGAGCTGTGTTGTGGAAACAACATCTCAAGAATCCCCTCCTTTGTCCACACAATCTTCTGAGATTACAAGAGCTGTAGAACTTGAACAAGTTGTGGATCTATGTGTAGGGACTTATGCAGAGTTAGCAAAGCCTCAAGATTCACCACCTTTAGTTGTACCAACTTCTAAGCCAGAGCTAGAACCATCATTTGATTTAAAAGAAGTCACATGTACATGTTTAGAATTTTCAAGTATCTCTGAGCAAAGCAAGGTTAGTATTTCTTGTGATCTTTTGGAAAACTTTATAGAGGTACCTATAATTGACTTTGTTGGATATGATGTTGGGTTTTTCGGGCCGCGAAAACCGCTTTTCGCGTCGCGGAAACCCCGAATCACCCAAAGTCGTAGATCCGTGCAAGGAAAAAACGAATGAAATACAAGTACGAGTTTCAAAAACTTTAGATCTACTCCTAGATCTATGTGTTGAGAGCTTTTACCTTTGAAGCGTGCCCTCGCAAAATTCCTGCTCGTCCAAGGTACGTGTCGGATCTCCAAAGTATCAAGGTAGATACTTCTCTAGTGATATCCACACGAACAAGGAGTGTCTCTCACACTCAAAGGATGGAGAAGAGAGCCCCAAGTGTGCTAGCACTTTCTAGAGCTCTCGGATGGGATTGAAAAGGGAGAAAAGAGAGAAAAATAAGAAGACTCTCACATACTCAACTAGTAGTATCCTCTTCTTGTGTCCTTCACACTCTCTTATCTTTTCTTGGATGAAACTCAACACCTTCTCCTCACCATGGAAGTCACGGCAACAGCAAGAGGGAAAAGAGGAAGAAGCAAGAAGTGAATGCACCATAATCCCACACAACCAAAACCACCACATTAATGTGTGGCCGGCCACATCTTGTAACCTCCCCATTAATGTGGCCGGCCACATTAAAGCCAAGGGGAGAGTGTAACCCCCATGAGGTGGCATGTCTCATGAGGTGGAGGTGATGTGGCAAGGATGAGTCATCCTTATGATGTGGCAATACATCAAGTCAAACTTGATGTTTCAACTTCTACTTGGTCAAGTCAAACTTGACCAATTGTCTTCCTTGTTGAGTTAAATCCAACCTTTGATTCAAGTCAATTTTAATTTAATAAATCTCAATTCATTAAATAAATTGACTCAATGAATCAAATCTAAATTAGACTCATTCAACAATTGAATCTAATTGAGTCTAACTCAATAAGTCTAATTTGAATTCAATCTTTGGTGCATCATATGAACCTAATCCAATTGGTTCATCATATGAACCTAATCTCCATCCACTTGTTCTTTGTGTGTGACCCAATAGGTTCTTGTAACGTTGGCAATGTTTCTAAACTCCTTTAGAAACATAAGCAATGAGCGGCATCTAGCAATACATCATTGCTACCCAAGTTACAAGAATATTGAGATCCAACATCACCTTGTGACTACTAATTGTGACTCCTCACAATATGTGACATTGTCCTTCTATCCTAGACATCTAGATTGATCAATATGAGGCATAGACTGTGTCATCCTCTAATCAATCTAAATCTTGAACTCCAAGTAGACTCACTCGATCAAATGAGCTCAACATCTAATGTTGACTCATTTGGGCATGGCCATGCACTTAGTGGTCTCACTCTATCAAGAATACCGATGTCGCTCCCGTCATATGGGAGGGATAGATCCCATCTACATCACTCACATCCCTCTACATAATTCGTTATATACCCAGTAATCGCCTTTATAGTCCACCCAGTTACGGGTGACGTTTGATGAAACCAAAGTACATAACTTCTTATGTAGGGATCCATAAGGACTAATAGTCATACTAATAGCCACATGAGAAAGTATATGACACTCATATAACGATCCATGATACTTTCTCATGGCGGGTCATTCAGTATACATTCTCCAATGCATACCCATGTGTCAACTTGATATCTCCATATCCATGACTTGTGAGATCAAGTCATCGAGTTGACCTACATGCTAGTCTTATTGCATTAACATTGTCCCTGAATGTTAATACTCGACTAGGAATGATTTAGACTAGTGTTCCCTATATCATCTCACTATCGGTTCAACTAACCAATTGATATAGGTGAGAACCATCTACTCAAGGACATTATTATACTTAGTTTATTTGGCACCAATACAAGTAAGTATAATAACCAAAATCCAAATACCTTTATTTATATAGAATATGATACAATAAGTCCAAAATATAATCATCAAATGATTGGCTCTAGGGCTCTAGCTAACAATCTCCCACTAGCACTAGTGCCAATCAGTGTAGGCTCTAAGCCCAAATGACCTAGTGTGACCATCATGCTTCTTCTGTGCCAAAGCCTTGGTCAAGGGATCTGCGATGTTAGCCTCTGTAGGTACTCTACAAATCTTCACATCTCCTCTCTCGATGATCTCTCGAATGAGATGGAAGCGCCGTAGTATGTGTTTGGTCCGCTGGTGTGAGCGAGGTTCCTTCGCCTGTGCTATAGCTCCATTGTTTTCACAATAGAGCTCAATGGGGTCAGCAATGGTAAGAACCACCCCGAGTTCAGTGATGAACTTGCGGATCCAAACTGCCTCCTTTGCTGTCTCTGATGCAGCAATGTACTCGGCTTCTGTTGTAGAATCAGCTACTGTATCCTGCTTCGAACTCTTCCAGCTGACAGCACCACCATTAATGCAAAATACGAACCCCGACTGCGATCTATAGTCATTCTGATCGGTCTGGAAGCTAGCATCACTGTAACCCTTTACAGCTAGCTCATCACTGCCTCCATATATCAAGAAATATTCTTTAGTCCTTCTTAAGTACTTAAGAATATTCTTGACCGCTATCCAGTGACTTTCACCTGGATCTAACTGGTATCTGCTCGTCATGCTCAAAGCATACGAGACATCAAGTCGAGTACATAGCATGGCGTACATGATTGATCCTATGGCTGAGGCATAAGGGATCTGATCCATGTGGTCTCTCTCCTCTCTAGAAGAGGGACCTTGAGTCTTCGAAAGACTCACGTCATATGACATCGGCAGAAATCCCTTCTTGGAGTTCTGCATGGCAAACCGTAGGAGTACCTTGTCAATATATGTACTCTGACTTAGGCCAAGCAATCTCTTAGATCTATCTCTATAGATCTGTATCCCTAGAATGCGGGATGTCTCACCTAAGTCCTTGAAGCAAAGGGATGTCCTTCCCAATGAGTAGTATGTCATCCACATACAATATGAGGAAGACAACTATATCCCTACAACCTTCTTGTAGACACAAGGTTCATCTTCGTTTTTGATGAAACCAAACTATTTGATTGCATCATCGAATAAAAAATTCCAGCTCTGAGAAGCTTGCTTTAGTCCATAAATGGACCTATGCAGCTTGCATACTCTGCTAGTATGCTGTGGATCTACAAAACCCTCAGGTTGTGTCATGTACACATCCTCGAGCAGGTTTCCATTCAGAAACACGGTTTTGACATCCATCTGCCATATCTCATAGTCATGGTAGGCTGCAATAGCAAGCATGATCCGAATGGACTTAAACATCGCTACTGGAGAAAAGGTTTCATCATAGTCAATACCATGAATCTGCTTGAAACCTTTAGCTACCAAGCGACCCTTATAGATAAGTCCATCCATGTCAGTCTTTCTCTTAAAGACCCACTTGCACCCAATGGGTTTTACCCCTTCAGGTGGATCAACCAAAGTCCATACTTTGTTGGTGTACATGGATTCCATCTCGGATCTCATGGCCTCTAGCCATTTCTCGGAATCTGGTCTCATCACAGCTTCCTGATAGGTGGTAGGATCATCCTCTATGAGCATAATGTCATCATGGTCAGACAAGAGAAATGAGTATCTCTCAGGCTGACGACGTACCCTATCAGACCTGCGAAGAGGTATGTCTACTTGAACTGGTTGTTGTTCCTCAACTCCTTGTGGAACATCATCCACAACACTTTGTGGTTCCAGTTCAACTTCCATCGAGGCTTCAGTGCTAGTATTCGCATCTTGAACTTCTTCAAGATCGAACGTGCTCCCACTAGTCTTTCGAGAAACAAAGTCCCTTTCTAGAAAGACCCCAGTCTTTGCCACAACTACCTTGTGCTGACTAGGAATGTAGAAGTAATATCCCTTAGTTTCCTTGGGATATCCGATGAAATAGCACTTGTCGGATTTGGGTCCTAATTTGTCTGAGACTTGACGTCGTATGTAAGCCTCACAGCCCCAAATCCTCATGAAAGACACCTGGGCATCTCTCCCAGTCCATATCCTATATGGTGTCTTTATCACGGCCTTGGATGGAACTCGGTTGAGAATGAAAGCTGCCGTGTCTAGAGCATAGCCCCAAAGGTATGTCGGAAGATCTGTGTAACTAATCATCGATCGTACCATATCTAATAAGGTATGATTCCTCCGTTCGGATACACCATTCCACTGTGGTGTTCCAGGAGGAGTGAGTTGGGATAGAATCTCACACTCTGCTAGATAGTCATGGAACTCATGGCTAAGGTATTCTCCACCTCGATCGGATCGAAGTATCTTAATACTCTTGCCAAGCTAGTTCTGTACTTCATTCTTGAATTCTTTGAACTTTTCAAAGGACTCTGACTTATGTGTCATCAAGTACACATAACCATATCTACTGAAGTCATCAGTAAACGTGATGAAGTACCTATAACCGCCTCTAGCAGCGACACTGAAAGGGCCACATACATCACTATGTATGAGTCCTAACAAATCAGTCGCTCTTTCGTTGTGCCCACTAAAGGGAGTCTTGGTCATCTTGCCTCGTAGTCATGACTCGCATATCTCATATGATTCAAAATCAAATGAGTCCAGCAAACCATCCTTATGGAGCTGGGATAAGCGCTTGTCATTTATATGACCTAAGCGACAGTGCCAGAGATAGGTGTGGTTCATATCGTTCGATTTGAACCTCTTGGTACTAACGTTATAGATAGAGCTCTCAAGGTCTAGAATATAGAGTCCGTTTATCAGAGGTGCACTACAATAGAACATATCGTTTAAATAGACAGAACAACATTTGTTCTTTATTATAAGCGAATCCTTTCTTGTCCAAACAAGAAACCGATATAATGTTCTTAGTCAATGCAGCACATAACAACAATCGCCTAACTCTAGTATAAGCCCGGAGGGCGAGATAGAAAATAAGTCCCTACAGCAACAGCAGCAACCCCATTGCCTACTCGTAGGTCTATCTCGCCTTTGTCAATGCTCTGCTATTTCTCAGTGCTTGTACATTAGTACAAATGTGTGAAGCACATCCGGTATCTAATACCCACGACGAAGAAATAGAGAGGTTGACTTCTATAACATTTATACCTGAAGTAGAAATATTTCTCTTCTTCTTAAGATCTTCCAGGTATTTCTCTCATGTCTCGCTTGTCCTTGATATAGTTGACGAAGATGTGCAACCATATCGTAAGCACCCATCAACTCATGTTGCTTCAGGCTCGAGTTCATGGTTGCGAGCATTAGACAGACACATCTAATGCGTCATCTTGATGCTTCTTGTAAGCATCCCGGCAGCGTGGCGATGGCGGTGAGGAGCCTCGGAATGGGCCGCTCCAGATGTACGATTACGTTCCGAGTGAGAACTATTCTCGTGTTCCTGTGCATCGATCCAGGAAATTTGCTCCGTTGAGCTTGTCCTTCTTAAGGACAGAACGCAGGGAGAAAGAGTTCGTATTCGACGTCATGGTTATCTACAACAGAAAATTTACAGAAATAAATATCATATTCTTTTAAAATCATTTAATTAGGCCTTTAATTAAATGATGCTCCCACTGAATTCTATAATTCTTGTGGGACAAGATCCACATCATACTAACCCTTGAGTTAGCTTTGGCTAATAAGCCCAAGGCTTAGTATGATCGGTAGGTAATGATTACCAATTACATCTCTATGCAACTCTTGTTTATAAATCAATATCCGCATTTATATTAAAACTCGAGTTAGCTTTGGCTAATACGCCCGAGAGTTAATATAGATGTGATTTTGACCTATCTTTTCCAACCGTTGGAAGAATGCCTATAGTTGACTCGATCTAACCGAGCAACTAGGAATACTCAATCTAATTGAGTTTGTATTCACCCATGCGTTGATAGGTGGGACCAAGATTGTCCCTCCGTACCTTACCAAGATAATATGTATTGCTCTACTTTGGCAGATTCAACAATACATGTGATCGAGGTACTGATAGGTATCACGGCACGGTTAGGCATTTAGAGTTGGTTTCTATCGAGATCTAATCTAATCGAAAAGGATGTATCTTGTGCACGACTTAGATCTAATCTAATCGAAAGGGTGCATCATGTGCACGACTTAGATCTAATCTAATCATAAGGCACTAATTAATTAATTACTTATTAAACATGCATCATATACATAAGCAATTAACAAATTAATCTATTTGTGATTTAGTCATGGCCCTACTACGATCTCTCAAGCCAATGAGAAGATCGAATGGTCAACCTAGGGTCAACAGCTTCTCCAAGCTCCTCCCTTTGACCACCTTGTGTTGCTCGTGCCCGCCTCGGAACTCCGTCTCGTGTGGACCCTCCACCGCTCCAATTTGTACATTACAATTTGAAACTCGAGTTACATTCGAGTCTAAATCTAATTTACAACCAGAATATATGAGAAAGGCACGATGCGCAGGTCGCAGAAAAATAAAAACATACAACACGCGCAAACACATAACGGCACGCAGGCCGTATTATGAATTACAACACAATTCAATCATATTGGGTTTTTGGGCCATGACTATCACAAAATTAATATATAATTCAAAATTATATATTTTCATAATTTTCTATAATTTTAAAATTAATTTTTTACAATTTTTACGAGTAAAATTTCCCAGCGGTCCCGTTTAGCGGTTTCGGGCGCAATCGCGGAACGGATCCCCTTGCGGGGCTAGGGGCAGCCCCCCTACCCGCGATCTAACCATTGCGAGGGTTCCTTTGCGATCCAACAGCACCTAAACTCATTGTCCCAAAAAGATTTGGGTCGAGACATTGCCGTTTCGGAAAAATCTTTCCGGCAGGTTCGTTTTTAGCGATTTCGGGTGCAATCGCATAGCAAATCCCCTTGCGGGGTTAGGGGCAGTACCCCTACCCACGATCTAACCATCGTGAGTTGCTCCTTTGCGATCTAATGGCACCCAAGCCCGCTGTCCCAAATGGATTTGGGGCAAAACGAAGCCGTTTAAGGAAAAACTTCCCGGTAGCCGAAGCCTACAAGTGACGAGATACTTGTGCTTCGCTTCTACGGAAAAATTACCCATAAAACCATAAAAAACTAAATTTGACAGAAAATCACAGAAGATTTAGTTTTCATAAAACCAAAAAATTAAACTCATACAAGCCTTGCACGTGGCTCTGATACCACTGTTGGATTTTTCGGGCCGCGAAAACCGTTTTTCGCGTCGCGGAAACCCCGAATCACCCAAAGCCGTAGATCTGTGCAAGGAAAAAATGAATGAAATACAAGTACGAGTTTCAAAAACTTTAGATCTACTCCTAGATCTATGTGTTGAGAGCTTTTACCTTTGAAGCGTGCCCTCGCAAAATTCCCGCTCGTCCAAGGTATGTGTCGGATCTCCAAAGTATCAAGGTAGATACTTCTCTAGTGATATCCACACGAACAAGGAGTGTCTCTCACACTCAAAGGATGGAGAAGAGAGCCCCAAATGTGCTAGCACTTTCTAGAGCTCTCGGATGGAATTGAAAAGGGAGAAAAGAGAGAAAAACAAGAAGACTCTCACATACTCAACTAGTAGTATCCTCTTCTTGTGTCCTTCACACTCTCTTATCTTTTCTTGGATGAAACTCAACACCTTCTCCTCACCATGGAAGTCACGGAAACAGCCGGAGGGAAAAGAGGAAGAAGCAAGAAGTGAATGCACCATAATCCCACACAACCAAAACCACCACATTAATGTGTGGCCGGCCACATCTTGTAACCTCCCCATTAATGTGGCCGGCCACATTAAAGCCAAGGGGAGAGTGTAACCCCCATGAGGTGGCATGTCTCATGAGGTGGAGGTGATGTGGCAAGGATGAGTCATCCTTATGATGTGGCAATACATCAAGTCAAACTTGATGTTTCAACTTCTACTTGGTCAAGTCAAACTTGACCAATTGTCTTCCTTGTTGAGTTAAATCCAACCTTTGATTCAAGTCAATTTTAATTTAATGAATATCAATTCATTAATATAAATTGACTCAATGAATCAAATCTAAATTAGACTCATTCAACAATTGAATCTAATTGAGTCTAACTCAATAAGTCTAATTTGAATCCAATCTTTGGTGCATCATATGAACCTAATCCAATTGGTTCATCATATGAACCTAATCTCCATCCACTTGTTCTTTGTGTGTGACCCAATAGGTTCTTGTAACGTTGGCAATGTTTCTAAACTCCTTTAGAAACATAAGCAATGAGCGGCATCTAGCAATACATCATTGCTACCCAAGTTACAAGAATGTTGAGATCCAACATCACCTTGTGACTACTAATTGTGACTCCTCACAATATGTGACATTGTCCTTCTATCCTAGACATCTAGATTGATCAATATGAGGCATAGACCGTGTCATCCTCTAATCAATCTAAATCTTGAACTCCAAGTAGACTCACTCGATCAAATGAGCTCAACATCTAATGTTGACTCATTTGGGCAATGGCCATGCACTTAGTGGTCTCACTCTATCAAGAATATCGATGTCGCTCCCGTCATATGGGAGGGATAGATCCCATCTACATCACTCACATCCCTCTACATAATTCGTTATATACCCAGTAATCGCCTTTATAGTCCACCCAGTTACGGATGACGTTTGACGAAACCAAAGTACATAACTCCTTATGTAGGGATCCATGGTGACTTCAGGTCTAAGGACTAATAGTCATACTAATAGCCACATGAGAAAGTATATGACACTCATATAACGATCCATGATACTTTCTCATGGCGGGTCATTCAGTATACATTCTCCAATGCATACCCATGTGTCAACTTGATATCTCCATATCCATGACTTGTGAGATCAAGTCATCGAGTTGACCTACTGCTAGTCTTATTGCATTAACATTGTCCCTGAATGTTAATACTCGACTAGGAATGATTTAGAGTAGTGTTCCCTATATCATCTCACTATCGGTTCGACTAACCGATTGATATAGGTGAGAACCATCTACTCAAGGACATTATTATACTTAGTTTATTTGGCACCAATATAAGTAAGTATAATAACCAAAATCCAAATGCCTTTATTTATATAGAATATGATACAATAAGTCCAAAATACAATCATCAAATGATTGGCTCTAGGGCTCTAGCTAACATATGATTCAATTTTTATTACTTATTCATCTTATCTTAATATGGTTCTAGTTCTATCCTATATAACATACTTGTGGGAGATTTGTTTTTCTTTTGGGTTTGCAGATTTCACTTGGGTTAAAAATTGAAAGCTTAATCTGAACCGTCTTCGACCACCTGAAAGAACTATTAAGAAGATGAAGATGAAGAGAGTTATACTTCACTTTGTAGCTCCTTTGATGAAAGCTCTCTCCATAATAAGAGCCCCTGGTAAGAGGGTTCTAAAATATCTTACCCCTCCAAGAGGAAGATTTAGATGAATCTAATGAGGTGGTCGAGCTAATGACCTCAAACAAGCACTTCTTGGGAGGCAACCCAAGGGTTCCTTTAGTTAGATTCAATTTTAATTTTCTTTTCATTTGTTAGTATTTTTAAACTTTTGTTATTTTTGTTTTCAAGTTATATATTACCTCCATGAGCTGGCCATGATTATTTCATGGGCATGGAAGCACTAGAGAAGACGAAAAGGAGTAAACTCAACAATGTTACACTTAACATAGCTCAATCGTGTACCTTACACGATCGTATGACAAAGACAGAAAAGGAGGAGCAGCTGGTCGTGTAGCTCACACAGGCCGTGTGAGCTCACCCGAGAAGAAGATGGACAAGACCGTGTGATTTCACACAACCGTGTGAAAATTCCAGAGAAGAAGAGGAAGGTGGCTGTGTGACATACACGGCCATGTGAGGCTAACAGTGAAGGAAAAGAACTTAGTCGTGTGACATACACACATTGTGTGAGCTTAACCGAGAGGGAGATGACATTGCCCTTGCCAATTGGCACGGTCGTGTGGATTTGGTTGATAAGAGGAAGATTTAGGTCGTATAGATCTACATGGTCGTGTGGGATATAATGACCTAGCCGTGTCTATAAAACACGGTCGTGTCAAGGCCATGTCAACCACACCCCCAAGTAGAATTCTTTTTCTCTAACCTCTCTCATTCTCAATCCCTCTTCTTTTACTTCTCAAATCTAGATCTCCTACTCATTTTTTAGTTCCTGAGAATGTTCCCTCCTTGTCCGGAGACACAGAGCCCCACCTTGAGGCCTCGTCATCTGGACACCCGCAGTTGTCTGGACATCCGGAACCTGCTAGGCACTCTTTTGCCTATGGCACGGGTCACTCCATATTGATTTTTTTTTACTTTCGCACCTCTTTGGATTCACTTCACAAAAAGCAAGAGGCCCAATGAATAATGTTAGAGGGCCACTTTACATTGTTGGATGATCAATATAGAGAGGTGCAAGATCATTTTCAGTTCACGAGGAATTTTCAAGGTCAGGTGGCTGAATTTATCCAGGATTATGACACTGATCAGGTGGGGAAATGGAGGTCTACGTGGTCGGCAACCTGAATTTTCTGCATTTTCTTTTACATTGTCATTTGTTCTGCATTTTGTTTTACTTTGCTTGCTTTCAGTTTCTACTTATTTCATTTTTTACTTACGTCCTACATTTTTCTTTATTTGGTTTACTAGACTTGGTTTTGACTATCACTTGACTGTCTTTTGAAATATTTTATGGCATATTGAGAACATCATTCCTCACTACTGTTGACTTGTCTAAAAGTAAAATTGTTAGCACGTTTATATCTTGATTCATAATGTTGTAGATATAATGCTAGTATGTTTAGTGTACCTCTTTTCTCTATCTCAAGTAGCATATTATGAGCTAAGTGTTGTACGGAAACATATTTGAGTTTTGACTTGACTATAAGGATCTTATTTTCACTTGCTTAAGCTTGAATGGTTGATATCATTGGAATAATCATGATTCATTCTATTTGCTTAGAGCTTAGTTCCTATGGTGATTTCTCAAGCTACATTTTGGTTACTAGATGATGTTCAAATCATGTAAGCTCATTTGGAGAAATCAAAATATCCCAATATTTGTACTTAAGTGCATTTGTGTTCAAGTGTTGCATCTTGCAATCAATAAAAATAAAAATAAATTTAAAAAATGATGAATAAGGGATATAAAAAAAATAGTTGTCGTGAGTAGAAACTAGCAACTTACCCCTTTGAAACCGAGTTAGGTTACTAGGAAATGACTACTATGTTTCTCTTGATATCGAGCACGCCTTTGAGACCTTAGGTGGATTGAGAAATATGAACCAAATGTGTGGTAGGTAAATGTCTATCACCTGGAACATTAGGAACTCAATTGGATGACGACTTGACTAGGACAAGGATTGAAACTTGAAGAGTGTGGGTCACTTATTGCACTGTGCACAGGAAACTTATGCTTAGGCCATACTTGAGTTATTTCCACGATCATGCTCATCAATGAAACTTATAGATAGAGTTAGAAAAATGCACTAGGAATTATGATGCATTATGGAGCACATGAGTTTAGATTGCAGCATTTTGCTTGAGGGCAAGTAAAGGTTTAAGTTTGGAAGTGTAATGTGCGTAGATTATATACACTTATTAGTATGTTTTGACACACATTCACATATTTTACGCATGCTTTGTCTATGCACTTTCATACTCTTTATCTTATTTTCAGCATAATTACTCCTCTTTGTTCGAAGATCTATCCTTGTGTATTTTCTATTGACAGGAGTCGAATTTGGAGAGGAAACGATGTTTGCGGTCGAGCCAGTCAACAACCGAAGGAAAATAACATTGCAATGTTACCTACACGGCCATGTCAAAGAAGCAAGGAGGAAAATGACCTTGGCTGTGTGGTGCACACAGGTCGTGTGGCTTCACCAGAGGAGAAGCATAACATGGTCGTGTGAGAGCCACACGGCCATGTCACCCAGCAGCATATCTAGAGCATGGACGTGTAGATCCACACGATCGTGTAACACTTCCAGAGAGCAAGTAGAGATTGGTCGTGTGGTCCACACGACCATGCAGGATTTCAAGAGACCAAGAATGGTCAGGCCGTGTGAGCTACACAGCCGTGTAGGCCATCAAGAGCCAAAGCATAACACGACCATGTGGATCTACACGGTCTGTCACCCTGGTCAAGAGGAGAATGTTAGAGGCTGTGTGAGAGCCACACGGTCGTGTCACGGGCCGTGTGGTGCCCATGTCCCAACTTTATAAAAGGGGGGTTCTTCCCCTTTCAAAGAGGGGAAGGCTCTCCCTTTGGGGAGATCCAACTTGATGTTGTTCTTCATTCTTGATCCATCGATCCGAGGCTATCTCCATCTCCACATCGACTCCGGTAGCTAAGGATTTTTTTCGAAGATCACTCATCGATACTAGATAAGCTTTTCTATTCTCTTTTCTCTGGATTGGGATTGAAATGCTTGTAATCTTCTTGTCTTCGGATCTTTATCTTTTTACTATGGAGTAGATCTATTATTCTAGGATTAAAGGAGTATTTGTTGTGTAATTTGATGTAAGATCTCATGAATATGCCAATTTCTTATCTAGATGATGTTAGCATATTTTGTATCTATTTGATCTTGTGTGGATTCATGTGTTTGGACCTAATTATCATGTTTGATTGAATGTTTGTGATGCATGTGGATCCCGTAGAGGGATGCCCTAGATCGTATGACCGAGAGATGCTCGTGACAGGCAGTCTCGCTAATAGACGTCTGGGGTGTCTTCTTGAAAGGTGAAGCAAGCCTCTACAAGGAGGTGGGATGGTTGAATGTACTTAATACCTACATCATTACGTGGATTGAGTAGAGATGTGTTTTTGTGTTGTATGACCGAGGAACGCTAATGACAGGCAGTCCCGCTAACGGACTTCATAGGGATCATATCTATTTATTCGGTTGTAGTGTAGATCAAGGTCCCTTGCTGGTTGTCTTCTGCAAGAAAAAACCAGTGACTTCCTACAAATGCATGTTAATTGAGGATATTAATTGGTGAACCATATTACATCGATAAATATCATAATAAAATCGAATTCCTAGAATACTCATAAAAACCAAGTTTTTTCATTTACTTTTCTGTTTCTATTTCTAGTTATTTACTAGTACATTCACTACCTTTGTCAATTGTTTAGCTAATTCGTCGTGAGATATCTCTAGTGCTTATAAACAAGCTCTATGGGATCGATAATCTTTTATTACTAACGATGAAACCATGCACTTGCGGTTGTGTAACAATTCTTTAGAAGTTGTTCCTAAGTTTATAGCTCCTGATCTAATGATTCAATGTGAGAAATACCAATCAAATATGATAATAGGTGTGGAGGCAATCGCCTATACACGACCTCAAATGGGGTGGCCTTGAGGGACGTGTAATAACCAGTATTGTAACAAAATTCTTTGCAAGCGATCTAATATACCCATTTCTTTGAAAATTCTACAGTAAAGCAACACAAATACATCTCAATTACCATGTTCATGACTTCGGTCTGGCCATCCGATTGGGGATGGTAAGCGGACGAGAAACAAAGTTGCGTCCCACTAAGGTGAAATAGCTCCTTCCAGAAAGAACTAGTGAAGATTGCATCACGGTCGCTGACGATGGTTTCTGGAAGACCGTGAAGCTAAAAAATGTTATCAAAGAAAAGTTGAGCCACCTTCACAACTGTGTATTGGTGTGATAAAGGGATGAAATGGGCATACTTAGAGAAGCGATCCACAACAATAAACAATATAGTTTTACCCTGAGATAGAGGTAACTCATCAATAAAATTCATGGAAATGTCCGACCACACTTGGTGAGGAACAAGCAAGGGTTGTAGTAATCCCGCGGGCTTCAAATGGTCCACTTTATCGTGTTGGCAGATTGGACATTAATGCACAAACGTGTGATCATCCCGGGCTAATAGAAATCTCATGTAATTTAATATAATATCTTCTGATATCCTTCGTGAAACTCATCATGTATCATGATTATTATTTTAGAAGTGAGAGGAGATATAGTAGGGAGATAGATTCTACCTTTAAAGAATAAAAACTCTTCCTTGTATTCCATGCGACCTTCGCCTCGCTGTGACCCCTGAATAAGGTGTTGAATTTCTAGGGATGTAGAGTATTCAGATTGGATGTCCTCTGTTAAATTCAATTTAAGCATGGAGATGGTGGTCAACTATCCATTATTGTTGTCAAGATGTGAAAGTACATCTGCTACCATATTATTTCAGCTTGCTCGATATTCGATGAGAATCAAAACCCAATAGCTTACTAATCCAATGTTGTTGAGGCGAGGTGGTAATCCATTATTCCAATAAAAATTTTAGACTGTAATGGCCAGTTCGAACCAAGAACTTATGTCCAAAAAGATAAGTATGCTAATAATGTATAGCTTTGGCCAATTCAATGAGCTCTTTCTCATAAGCAAGGAGCTTCTTATGTCGTTGGGCCAAGGGACGACTAAAAAAAAGCAATGCGGCATCCTTCTTGCTGGAGAATTGCGCCGATCCCCGTATCTGAGGCATTACAATCCACCACAAATGACTTTGAGAAATCGAGCAAGGTAAGTACCGATGTGGAAGTAAGGGCAATATTTAGCTTTTGGAATGCCAATTCCATCGCCTTATTCCATTCAAAATAGTTCCTTTACAAGAGGATAGTTAGAGGGGATTCCAACACTCCATATCCTTGGACAAATTTATGATAGTACCCTATGAGCCCTAGAAAATCACGAAGGGCACGAAGAGTAGTGGGTTGTGGCCAATGGAGAATTGTTTCAATTTTGCCATTATCGACGGGCACCTCTGAATGAGAAATGATGTGACTAAGATAGACAATTTCCGTCCGAGCAAATAAACACTTAGAATTTTTTAGAAATAGGTGTTGCTATTGTAATATCCCAAAAACGAGCTATAAATGGTGGAGATGTTCCTCCCAAGAAGCACTGTAAATCAGTATATCATCAAAGAAAACTAGTACAAATTTTCTCATAAAATCACCAAAAATATTATTCATAAGAGCTTGAAAAGTTGAGGGAGCGTTGGTGAGCCCGAAGGGCATTAGTATAAACTCAAAATGACTGTGGTGAGTGTGAAAAGTCATCATGGAAATGATTACCGATTCAATTCGAATTTGGTGATATCCGAAACTGAGGTCCAACTTAGTAAAATAAAAAGATCCATCTAATTCATTAAGCAATTCATCGATCACGGGGATACAAAGCTCATCTTTAATTATGTTTTGATTGAGAGCCCTATAATCCGTATAAAAGGGTCATGTGTCGTCTACTTTTTTTACCAGTAAAACTGGTGAAAGGAAAGAAGATGTGCTTTGTCTGATCAGGCCCTTGGCAATCATGTCATTGCATTGATGCTCGATTTCATCTTTATGTGCATGGGGGTATCTATAAGGATGCACCACGATAGGGTTAGTACCTTGTTCAAGTAAAATTTGTGGCAACACATGTAGAAAGGTGGAAGGCCACTAGTTCCTTAAAAATTACAGCATACTTTTCCAGAATCTATCGTAATTATTTTTCATGAATTTTTTGAAGGATAGTTGCTGCGAGAGATGTCACTTATGCTATTAGAGTAGCACTCGATCCTTGTAAATAAATGGTGTTGTCAGTATGTTGAAAGCTCGTGCACATCTAGGAGAAATCCCAAAGGACGGGACTAAGGATGTGAAGCCAGTTGACTCGGAACACTGCTCCAATGTCCCCCAATGGTAGAATGAAGAATTCTACATTAAATGTGTGATCACCCAAATGGATTAAGATATTTCGGTAGACCCCAAGGCATTGCAGTCATTGGCCATTAGCTACTGTCATCCAGAGTGCAAGACATTTATCAATAGATATGCCTAGGATGAATGCATGTGCTGAATTTAGAAAGCAATGAGTACTTCCCGAGTTGATCAGGACCAACAAGGGGGTGTGGTTAATTCGTCCTTGAATCCATATGGTTTGAGGAGTGATAAGCGAAATCTGTCACATCCGCTAATCAAATTGTACAAATGTATATTTCACTGAACCCCTTAATTTTGCAATAACGTTGTAGTAACGAGCCCAGGATCGATCCCGAGGAACCAACGATAGAATGTAATTTAGGATTGTCTTTTTATTCCTATTTTTGGGGTTTTCGATATAAAAATGGAATTGGGGGAAATTAAACTTGAATTTAAATCTAACAAATGAAAAGTACAGCAGTAAAGAAATTAGTCTAATGCATAAATAAAACCTAACTATGTGCCAATGATCAAACCATAATGCATTGTCACCCTACATTATAATTAAACCATCAACACACTTAAACTAAATATGAAATAACGAAATGCAATTAAATCTGATCTAAAGCAAGATGTAAACCTAATTTAGCACTTAAACACTAAACAATTAACCAAGCACAAATAAAACTTAAACTAAGCTTCAACAAGAAAAGAAATGCTAACTACTTGCATAAAAATATAATGAACATTAAAAGAAATCTGTCTAAGCTATAAAACAGTAAGAAAAAGAACTAAAATGAAATAAAATGGTAAACCAATCCATTCTCACAATCAATTCCACAAGTTTCACACTCAAGCCGTCACACAAGAGTGCCAAAGTCGAAACCACCCAACTTTGGACCTCAATGGATCGTCTCAACTGCGTATCAGCTCAAGGAAGGTTCAACAACACCGACGGACCACCCCCGGCACGCTGGAAACAACCCTAAACCCAAGAAAATGCCAAAAATCTGGAAATCTGCCATCCTTGACCTCTGAATCTGGAATGGGAGCTACGGATTGCGAATTGTGGTCGGATGAAGCTCAACAACGTCGGAGGACCACCGCCTAGCGTTTCTGATGGGAATCGGAGCTCAGATTTGGAAGAACACCTCCAAATCTGAGGTGAACAGAGGTATCGAAGAAATGGAGATTGCGCCGGAGGGAACACCCAAATCGGTTCCAGAGAATCGGGATGAAGCTGCTGGGACGTCCTTCACCGAGGTTGAAGCTCGGGAGAATGATCGGAGAAGAGAAAGGGGCTGAAATCCGGAAGATGCCGCGCCGCGGGACGAAGAACAGCACAGGGGATCGACACTGGAAAACACTGTAGCTTCTGTGTTTTGAATCTGTCCCAAATCTGAACCGACGGCTGGGATCAATTTGGAGCTAAATCAACGGTGAAAGTTTGCCCAAAATCCGATCTGAAGGTACTGATCTTGATCTAGGATCTGGATCTACTCTCCCTTAGGTCGGATTGACCAGATCATCACTGGATGGCCCAGATCCGCCCAGTCTTCAAAGAACGGTCCAGATTAATTCGGGCTGGATCAATGGCTAGATGAACTCATATCTGGATCAAAACTTCTGGATCTTCATCAATGGCTCGGATCTGCTCCCCATTAGGTTGGATCGGCCAGATCTTCAACAGATGGTTCAGATCTCTCCTATTCTTGATAAACGGCCCATAATGCTTCAAAGTTTGATCTTCTTGTTTCAACTCTGATTTGAGCCCAATTTCGGTCTAAATAGATCCAAATCCAAGATCCTTTGATGCCTACAAATTAAGAATCAAATATTAGCATCAAATAACACAAAAATACAATAATTTGCAATTAGGTCCAAAATAGATACAATGCACAAAATATGATGTAACCATGATTTAAACCTATAAAATCAACATCAAACCATGCATATATGAATCAAAATAATGCAATGAAATCATGGTTATCAAGGAGCACGGGTGTCAGTGATCGCATTGAGGAAAATTTCAACATCCTCAACGTGGTTTTGTTCATCATAATCTTCTAATCCCTCAAGTCAAAAAAAGACTTTTACAACGGTGATCTAGAGTGTAAAGTTCGTCGCATTAAAACAAAGGCCCTTGGCACATCGTTCTTCCATTTCTGCCTGATTTAATTGTTTGATAAATGGTTGCTTCGGTGGTAGGATGGGGGCACGCCACGGTGTGATAGTCGATTCAGATTGTTTAGAGAGACGTTCATAAAGACGGGCAGACTCATAGTCGAAGTGAGATCTTCTAGAAGGTGAAGCTCGACTTCTACAGCGATGTGATCTTGGAGGCCACTAATGAATATTTGCACTTCTTGTTTTGAGGTTAAGGAACTTGCTCGTGCCACTAATTGTTTAAACTTTCGCTAGTAGTCTTCTACAAATCCTGATTGTTGAAGTTTTGCAAGCTCACCCAATTTGTTGTTGCGAATAGGTGGCCCAAGCCTCAAATTACACTGATCTTTGAATATCTCCCATTGAATATAAGGTCGATCAAGTTCAAGTTTGATAAACCATAGCTGGTCATCTCCCTCAAGATGGAATGAGGCTAGACCCACCTTTTCTTCCTCCTAAGTGCGTTGATGGAGAAAAAAAATGGTCGTATCGATTGAGTCGTCCCAAAGGATCAGACTGACCATCATAACGTGGGAAATCTAGCGGTGCCCTTTCGATTGAGTCATTCATCCCAACGATACCCTTTCGAGCAGTGCCCTTGTGGATTGGGATGGTTGCTGCTCTCTTCACTTCAATGGTTGTTGTGCGAGTGTAGATTAAAAAGATTTTCTACAATTCCTCTAGTTGAGCATGGATGAGTTCCTGCCAATTTTCATTGGTAGCTTTGTCTTCTTGGTAGATTTTGATAAATGCATCAAAACTTTGTTGAAATGCTTGTGAGTCACATATTACGACTGGTTCTGATACCAATTTGTTGAGACCCTTGGCTATGGATCGCATAATGTCACGGTTTGCCGATTGGTTGACAGGATCGATCTTTGTCTTCTTGATTTTACAACCTTGACAACCTATGCAGGTAGGGGGATTTAAGGCTCGAGGAAATTAGAGAACCTCTAGGTCTATGGATTTGATTTCTTTTTGTGAACTCAATGATAATCTTTATTGCATTATTCCGGTCATTTAAATATAATTAGGACGTTCCTTACGACGAAGGAAGAAAGTAACCCCTGAATAAGAAAGGTTTATTTTTACTAAAAAAAAAGATATTAAACTCAATTCTACTTAGAATAAAAGATACTTGACTCAAATACAATTAATTAGTATAAATGACTATAACTGAATCAATTTTCTTAATATGTATCATTCTTTTTAAATCTGTAACTCTCATATTTGATGAGTTCCACGTTCTCTTTTATTGCATAGATCTTAAATGTTATAAAATGTCTCATGTAAGAGCCACTGTATTGGGATAAATATCTCTTTAATTTATCCCTTTTAAAGAGTATGAGATTCACTTTGGAGTGCAGTTAAAATAACAATTTTATCTTTTGTTATAATTTAACACTTTTTAATTTTTTTTGGATCAATTTCGAATAAATATATATTCTCAATAAAAAAATTATTTCTACACTTACCCATTGCAGTTATAAACGGATCCTATAATTTATCCAATTTATCCTTTATATAATCTGACGTCCTGAGACAAATCACCCTTTAACACCTTCTGCTTTGTTTGGACTGTTTGTCTTTTAAGTGGTCCATGAACTGAACTGCATGCGAGATAAAATGTCAATGGTATCTTAAACTAGTGACTAGTTTTTACTCTCTCTCTCTCTTTTATTAAAAAAATTAAATTAAATTCTTGATGGAAAAGTGGGAGAAGTGAGGAAATGTGAAATTGACTCACTAACAGGGCACGCCACTCAGCGTTTTTATTTCCTTACTGCAAACTCAGAGCTAGCAGTCGACCTTTTAAGTTTTTGTACGACTTAATCCAGGGCAAGAACAGGACGCCCACGGTTTTATTTCTCTTGGGTATCGTGTGAGTTACAATTTGGAAGGAGGACCAGTCGATTTTCTTACAAGGAATCTGATTCGAAAATGGAGCAGCATATAGAATGATACGCGAGTAATCAACCACAAATCACTTTACCAACTGGAATTGATAAAGCCTAAATTAAGCTTGCATGCGTTTCAGTAATTACTAATTATTAGTCACTTAAGCACTTCAAAATCACACTTAGTTGGCACCTTGCGGTCCTGCTTTTCTACTACCTCCTTAACACACATTGGAGCAGCCAGCAGCAACACCTGAAGCAAATTAAACACGCAGAGCTCACAGGATGGCAGGGCAGTAGCAGCCGCCATTAATGCCCACCTGGTTCGCTGCCATGGAGCTTCCCCCTTCCATTTCCATCAAGTAGCAGTAAGCGATCTCGTTGAGGGACTTGAGCCTGGCGCTGAGCTCCACGGCCTGTGCCCTGAGCACGGTGTTCTCCGCCACGACGCCGGCGCATAGCTGCGCGGTGGCGTCGAGCGCTATCAGGATCTGGCCGTTCTCCTTCCTCAACCGACCCACCTGCGCCGTCAGATCCTGCATGTGCTTCTGCTTCCGCATGCGCGACCGCCGCGCCGACTCCCGGTTAGACAGCATCCGCCTGAGCTTCCTCTGCTCGATCAGCGCCCGGAGCTCCTCCTCCTCCGTCGTCGAACCGGGATTCAGGGTTCGGCTCGTCGACCCAGACGAAGTTACACTTCCACAAGCCATCCGAGCTACAATCATCAAAATCTAAACTTGAGCGATGTTTCAGGGCGATTCGTGTGACGCAGAGACAAAACTGAGCCGATCTTTATTTAGAACACATATACAGCTGACTACGAGCGCTATAAATCTAGGAGAAATTTCTTTTTATCCAAGGGAAGGGGAACAAGGGGAGTGAAACGAGAAGAAGTTTACGAGAAAACATAGAACCAATAGAGGAAGACGACGGAGAAGGATTGAGCCATTTGAGTTCTGCGCCTCAGTGTAGAGCTTAGCATGCACCGGAAAAGGAAGAGCTCACTTAGAATAGGCCACATGGATGAGGAACACTAGCAGGAAAAGGAGATGCATGTGAAAATTTGGAGGGATGAAGCTAAAAGGAAGAAGGAAACATAGCTGAACAAGGATGAAACAGAGTGGCAGAGGGAAGGAAGAGAAGGGTAAGAGTCCCTTCAACAATGAGGGGGATTTATAGGTGGAGGAAGGAAGGAAGGAAAGGTAAGGGGATCTGGAGAGGAGGTATGGAATCTCCTGGTGATGATTCTGTATATATGTATCAGTCATTTATATTGTACATTATTTTGGTGATTGTATATGGTGTAAGATTGAGAAAGTTATCTTTTTTTGAAGTTTTACTAAATTAAGTATTTGACTTTTATTAATATGTAAATTATGCATCATACAATTATATTTATCAAATTATGAATCTCTTTTTTAAAATATTCTTCCCTTTATATACAATTAAAATTTTAAAAAAATAGATTATGTTATAATGGTTTTTAAAGGTGTTATTTTTCTCACAAAGAAATTTTTTTTTTTAAAACCTCACGGCCCACTAAATATGAGCTGAAATCAAGATGGGAGAGTTTTTGTTATACTCAAGAGAATCTTAAGAATATTATGGTCATTCATTTGAATTGAATTTAATAAGTTTAATGGTACAAGTGAGTTTTAATTAAAATTTAGTGATGATCATAGACACATCTAAATCAATAAAACTAGAACTAATATACTTCTACAAAGTTCCTGAGTCTCACCATCCTCTCAAACCTTAGTTCCATAATCTAGATAGCATGTTGTCGGTTTATAAAATCTAAACAACTTAGTATAATTTTGGCACAACTCGCTATTAGATTTAAGTCTATCATATTCACTCAACAATAATATCAATGTGTTCTTGAAACTCTTTTAACTCAAACCATGTCTACAATTTTAAAATTTGGATATTATACTATCATTAGTGATTTTTGGTAAAAACTTAAGAATGACTTTAGTCTCACCATATCCAAAATTTCATATTCTAGAATTTGTAGGATATTAATAAGTTTTGGTCAAAATTTACTAATAGTCATATAGTGTCTAGATTTTATAATCAAAGTAAAAAAGAGTTTCAAGAACACATTGGTGATGCTATTGAGTGAATTTAATATACCTAAGTCTCGCATTGACTTTGTGCCAAAATTATAGAAAACTATCTAAATTTTAAAAACTCATAGAATGTTATCTAAGCCGTGGAATTACGATTTGAGAATATAATGAAACTCAGGAGATTTCAAAGAGTGTATTTGTTCTAGTTTGGATTGATCTTGATGTTCCTAAGGTAATAAATAAATTTTAGTAAAAATTTATCGATGATCGTACAATATTCAAATTTTTAATATGGATATGATCAAAGTCAGGAGAGTTCTATGAACATATTAGTGTTATTGTTAAGTAAATATGATATGTCTAAGTCCAACAGTGGGTTCATGCCAAATTTACTCAAAATTGTATAAATTTTGGAAACTCGGAACAATCTATCTAGGATGTGAAATCAAGGTTGGAGGACACGGTGAGACTCAGGAGACAACTAAAAGTGCATTGAACCTAGTTTGGGTTGATTCGGATGTAGCTAAGTGATACGGCGCATGCTCATGGGGTTGGTAAGATGATGTGGTTAGGAGTCAAGACCACAAGAAGGTCAGAAGTCAAAGCTGACATGGAGGTCAGGGAGGTCAGAAGTCAAGCCTCCGTGGCCGGTCAGAAATCAAGATGACGTGGAGATCAGGGAGGTCATAAGTCAAGCTTACGTCGCCAGGGTCAAAGTCTCAGCTGACGGGACAGTCAAAGGATAGGATTATAAGCCGGACAAGGACTAGCCTTGATAGCGGTCAAGGACCGGGCCCACGGGCCAGGTATAGCTGAGGACTGAGCCCACAAGTCAATTAAAGGTAAAGGAAAGAAGGCTCCTAGCGTAGAACAAACTCAACAAACAGATCTAGCGTGCAGGTCGGGACATACCAACCAAGGACAACAAGTATACAGAAGCATGTCAGGATACAGACCTAGCGTGCAGGTCGGGATATACCAGCCAAGGAAAATAAGTATACAGAAGCAGGTCAGGATACAGACCTAGCGTATAGGTCGGGACGTACAAGCCATGGATAGCAGTGGATAGAAGCAGGTCGGGACACAGACCTGGCGTGCGGGTCGGAACGTCTAGGCCATGGATAATAGTAAACAGCAGCAGGTCAGGATACAGACCCAGCGACCAGGCACTACAGGACAAACAAGCCAAAGAATCGTAACAGCTTGTTAGAAAGTGTCAGAGAATAATCAATATGTCAGGGAATATGCTAACAAGTCGAGGCTCACTACGCCTTTGGTTTTACTACCAACCTATTAGGAAGTTCCACGTGTCAATCTCCGCCAGACAAAGCCTGACAGCCGACATTCCCTGACACTCGCCAGGTCCCAGAAACATCCGTTGTAGTATAAAAAGGGATGCTTTGTCCCTTACGCAGGTACGCTCACTCGTCATTTCTCACTAGCTAGTCTTTACTTTTCATCCTTTCTCTGTGCTTTCTGGGAAAAAGTACCTGACTTGAGCATCGGAGGGCCTGACCCAGGGACTTTTTCCCTGATTTCTGGTCTCTAACGACTCGTGGGCTCGTCTGAGTGTGCGCAGAACCACAGCGTCATCGTCCTGGACATCTTCCGTCGTCAGCCACCCATGTAAGCCTTTCCGAAGGGTGCCAAGTAGATCTGACTCCGCGGCGACTTTCCGTCAACTTCCCGTACATCAAGGCCCGCCTTCATCTGACTCAGCTTTCGAACGGGATCAAATTTGGCGCCGTCTATGGGAACACAACAACCTGTTCCGAAACGTGAAGATGGAGGAGTCTGGCCGCATCAATGTCACCATGACCGCCGAAGAATATGAACTCTTCAAGGAGGCCAAGAGGCGAGCAGCCTCCGAGAAGCAAGCGACTGTCTCTCGACCACGCTAAGCTCCTGCTGAAGCTTCCAAGGAGCCCCTCCCTGTCTCAGATAGAGGCTCTAAGAGAAAATAGCCTGAGGTATTTCCTCAGGTCCCTTATCGTGAGCCCGGTGTGGGGTATTATCAGCCAGAGCCCTAGGGCCACAACCTTAAGAAAGAGCAGCCACAAATCTCCATGGCTGAAAGTTCCATGCCCAGAGATTCGAAGAAGGGGAAGTCTCTCGTCATCCCGGAAGTGTTCCCAGAAGACCCGGATGAGAGAGTACCATTCTCGGCCAAGATTTTAAATGAAAGATTGCCCAAGGGTTGCAGGGCCCCGTCGATCGGAGAGTATGACGGGAGTAAAGACCCAGAAGAGCATTTACGCAAATTTAAAAATGCAGCCCTGCTGCACCAATATAGTGATGCTGTCAAGTGTCGAGTTTTCTTGAACACTTTAGCTGGCTCGGCGTTAAAGTGGTTTGATGGGCTACCTCAAGGATCCATCACCTGTTTCTTGGACTTCAAGACGGCCTTCCTGCGTCGCTTTGCTAGCAGTAAGAAATATCAGAAGACGGATCACTGTCTTTTTGCTCTTAAGCAAGGGCCGACCGAGCCCTTAAGAAGTTATATCAACTGCTTCAATCGAGTGACTCAGGATGTCCCCACCGCCACCTCGAAGATTTTGATGAGCGCATTCTCTCATGGATTAGGGGAAGGAGAATTCTTTAGAGATCTCATCAAAAATCCCGCTCGGAATTTTGATGAGATGGTAGAAAAAGCTGCCTGCTACATTAAAGTAGAAGAAGCACAGACGGCTCGGAGGAAAGCCGAAAGACCACCTCCCTCTACCAACAAGGCGGAGAGAAGGGTGCCTCAACCACCTCCTCAACCGCTGCCGCGTGCCCGGGAAGCCTGACCTGCTTTCCATCCCGAGCCGGAGATCAGACCCGCTCCTCGAGTCGCGGCTGTGCATGCTCCCCGACTAGGACCATGCAACAATCGGTATTGCACTTATCATCGGTCTCGTACACATGATACTAATCATTGTTTCCAGTTCGCTCGGGATTCCAAGCGGGCCGCTGAGTTAGGTTTACCACCGCCCGAACTAGCCCCTCAAGTGCTCAAGATGATGGAAGAGCAACGAACCGCGGCTGGACAGGCCGGGCAACCCCGCCCCGACCTAGCAGGACCCAGTACTCATCAACCTGGTCAGGGGAAAGAGCCAGAGGGATCACGGGAAGCCGAGAATAGAGGCAATGCTACCGTCAGAGAGATTGGCATGATCTCTGGTGGGCCAACTGATGGAGATTCGGGAAGAGCGCGCAAGTCCCATGTGCGTCGCTTAGAGGTTCATGTCGTTGGATGCAGTCAAGAGCAGGCTGCTAGCCCTGTTATCAGCTTCGGGCCGGTAGACTTGGAAGGTCTAGAGCTGCCTCATGATGATGCTCTTATCATCAAAGCTATCATTGCCAATAGCCGAGTAGCTGAGGTTTTCGTTGACATCGGGAGCTCGGTTAATATTCTATTCAGAACTGCATTTGAAGAGATGCAGATTGATGCCACTGAAATTCAGCCTGTGGCTACGTCTCTATATGGATTTACAGGCAATGAAGTGAAGCCAATGGCTCAGATTAAGCTGGCCATATCTCTGGGCACCGAGCCATTGGTGCGCACACGGAGGAGCACTTTTATAGTAGACTCCCCCTCATCTTATAATGTCATTTTGGAAAGGCCCACTCTACACGAATTTAGGGCTGCTGTTTCGAACTTCCACCAGAAAATCAAATTTCCTGTGGGCGAGCAGGTCGGCGAAGTTAAAGGCGAGCAGAGGGTCTCTCGCCGATGCTATATTGATATGGTCCGGGTGGAGGCTCGGAAAAATCAAAGGATGCAGGATGGGGGCGTTCATGCTGTTCAAGAAGAGCCTTTGCCTATGGCTGAAGATAGTTGGAGCAATCCCAATGGTTCGTGGGACCATGTGTTTTAGTGTTTGGGCAAAGGGTTTAAGTTAGGTTTACCCTTGTTATTTGATATGTGTACTTGAGTTGTGCAGGACTGCAGGTGACACATGTGACTCAGGTTGACGGCTTCGGGTCCGGTGAAGGATGGAGCATCCGAGGGACCGTAGACAAGGCAGCAAGGACAAGGGCCGAGGGAAGCGACTTCGAGGCATACGTGAAGGATGGCATTGGGACGAGCCGCGGGCTTGGATGCATCCGAGGGACGAGAGCCAAAGGAAGTAGGCTTGAAGGCAAGAGGTCAAGGCTGCAAAGAAGAGTCAAGTGAGTCGTGAGGGTCCGAGTGCGAGTGAAATGTACTCGGGATGGGAAACCCTAAGTTTATGGTTGTACTAGTCGACTGGTACTGGAACCAGTTGACTGGTGGTGAGCACAGAAGCTTTTTGTGCCCGAAATGGCTGGGATCAGTCGACTGGTCCTGGGATCAGTCGACTGGTCCTGGGACCAGTCGACTGGTAGATAGCCGTTGGAGTGCCTTTGGGCTGGCACCAGTCGACTGGTGCAAGGACCAGTCGACTGGTAACGGGCAAATCAGCAAGGCTGATTTCCCCAAGATTTATAAGAAGGAGCTTGGTATGGCCGGCCAAGGCGACGAAATTAGACTTGGTTAAAGCCTAATTAGTAGTCACCAAAGTGCTCAAGGTCTCTTGTGTCCAAGTGTTCTTGGTTGGTGTTGTGGTGAGGTTTCTCCACCCACAAGGAGTTGCTTGAGTAGCCGGAGTTTGCCGGGGGCTAATCCACCGAAGGATCGGGATCGTCCACCTTATGGACAGCCGTGGAGTAGGAGCATCATCTCTGAACCACGTTACATCGACGTGTATTGGTTTGCTTGTTCTTTTCTTTGTCATTAGCTTTTGTATTCGTTATTAGTATTTGTATTTCCGCTTGTGCACTAACGAATACGTAGGAAGCGAGTATTTGGGGGCGCCGTCTATCCAACCCCCCTTCTAGCCGGCCACCGATCCTCCAACAAGTGGTATCAGAGCGAGGCCGCTCTCCGTCGGACTAATCGCCGAGGAAGCTAAGAAGATGACCAGCTTGATAGAACCGCCAAAGTTCGAAGGAGGAAGCTTATGGGACATCACCTTTTGGATGGTGAAGATGAAGAACTTCTTCGAGACGGATTGGGACACAATGATGGTGGTGGAAGAGCCATTTGAAGTCCCTAAAGACAAGAAAGGGAAGAAGCTCCGAACACGACATTGGACGGAGGAGCAAACCTCACGATCGGAGGCAAACTCAAAGGTAATAGCAATTTTAATTGATTTATTGCCTCCTAATGTGATAAGTGGTGTAGGTAAATATGAGAACGCCCATGAATTGTGGAGCAAAGTGAAGAAATTACCATGGGAGGTATTTTTGCCTACACAAGAAGAAGAAGAAAAATCCGAAGAAAGTGATGAAGTGGTCCAAGAGGAGAAGAAGGACCAATCGGATGTGGAGCCCAAGGAGATGGGCTTAGTAGCTCAAGAAGAGGAGGAGGAGCAACCGGAAGTTGAGTCATGCTCAACATCCGAGGAGGAGAAGGAAGATGAGGCATCATCTACATCCTCAATAATTGAAGAAAATTCCAAGGCAAGTGAAGAAGAAGAAGAGGTCTTGGAAGTGGTTAATCTAGCAAGCACCTCCACCGAAGCAAAGTCAAAGGACTACATTATGTGCTTCGGGTGCAATGAGAAGGGGCACTACAAGAGTAGGTGTCCTTTGGGTAAGAAAAAGGTAACTCCTAAACTCAATTCAATTCCTTTAGAATCTAACTTGAGTTGTAGGAAGAAGAAGGAGAAGAAGCACATTAGATGCTTCACATGTGGTGAGATGGGACACTACCACACAAGATGCCCAAGGAAGGGAGAGCTCAAGAAGCTTGCACATTTAAAGAAATGGGAGAAGAAGAAGAGGAGCTCAAATCAAGGGGGAGCTTCAAGGGTAAGGGAGGTATACCCTAATTTGAATCATAATTCAAATTCTTATATTCCCATGCATGCTAGGAAAAATAATGATAATCATTATATAGCAATGAAGAATTTTGGCTTTAGGTATCATGATAGAAATAGGGTAAATGTAGACAATAACCCTAGGAGACCAATTCATAAAAAACTTAGAAATGGTAGACCTAAGGAGACCCAAGGCATTAATCCCAAGAAGGGGAGACATATGCCTAGAAAGGGTAGGTCTAGGAATGTCCAAGGTGGACATGTTGACTCTAGGGTTAGGAACCTAGAAAGGGAGAATCAAGCTTTGAAGGCAAAGTTTGATGGTTTAGAGAAATTCCTTAAGAGATTCACTATTGGATCTAAGGGATTAAGTATGGTGTTGGGTAGCCAAAAACCCAACAATGATAGATCGGGCTTGGGATACCGATCTAGTCCCTCCAAGGCTAATAAGAGATCATATGCTAGGGTGGCAAATGATCATGGCAAGGGAGAGTCCTCCAAGGCTAAGGGAAAGTCTTATGCTAGGGTTGCATATGACTATGGCAAGGAAAAGCCATTTAATCGTAAGAATAAATTAACCAAGGACAAGGTGTCCAAGGTTAAGAAAGTTACGTTTGTAGGCCAAGTGTCACCGGGGGTGGACCGATGTGGCCTAGCCATTGTGGATGAGTCACCTAGGGAGGTGACTAAGGTAAAGAGCTCTAGGGGGAGCTCCAAGAGTCAAATTGGGACCCATGGCCAATGGATCTCAGGTGGGTTCTACTTGGGGGTCTAGAGGAGCCATGGAGTGTGCCAAGTGGTTTAGAGACGGACTTGAGTCTCAAACCTAGGGAATTGGCACACATGGTTTGTGTTTCATGCAAGAAATATGACAATTGAGGTCATATTGCATGATAATTGATTTTGGATGTATAGATGTCATACAAACCAATTCTAGGGATGCATTGTGGATTGGTATGGGCAAATACATCAAAAGGAAGCCAAAACTAGGACTTTAGGTCAAGGTTCAATTGAACCATTTAGCTAGTTTTGGATTTTGTGTCAATCTTGGGATTGGTGATAGATACATTTTGTAATATATTTTTCCCAAGTAGACAAGGGTACAATAGACCTCTCCACAAAATTTGGAAATTTTTAGAGGTCTAGGGAATTACTGGTGCATTTCTGAAGTTGGCCTGAAAAGGCTGATTTTTGCAGAATTAGGGTGCCAGTCGACTGGTGCAGATACCAGTCGACTGGTAACAGTGTTTTTGAGCACAGAATGATCTGTAAGCTCATTTTGATGAGGGCAGTCGACTAGCACTTGGGGCAGTCGACTGATACCAGCCTGAAAGTGTTTTTCAGCGCTATTTTTGACCATGCCAACTCGTTTAGATGTATGGGATCCAAGGGGGATTAATACATGAGTTTAGGGTCAGTTTGGATGATAAGTTTTCAACAATTGGGATATTGTTGGAGAACTTTTTGGATGTTAGGCAAAGGGGGAGAAGTAAGGTTTAGTTAGGAAAACCTGAAAGTGCCTTTGCGTAGGGGGAGCCTTGGGATAGGTTCTTAAAAAGACCGTGGTAAAATCCAAGCTCATTGAGGAGCGTAGGTGTAGGGGGAGCTTTGGGATAGGTTATTAAAAAGCCCTGTGCATTGATTCGGCGGTTGTCAAGTGTGTAGCCTTGGCAATGTAAGTCCTTTCGGCGGTTGTCAAGTGTGTAGCTTTGGCAACGTAAGTCCATTCGGCGGAGTAAGTCCAAGTGTGTAGCCTTGGCATCGTAAGTCCATTTGTTTTAGCATGTTTATTTGCTATATGTTTTCCCTAACTTAAACGTATTGCCAAACACCAAAAAGGGAGAGATTGTTGGAGCAATCCCAATGGTTCGTGGGACCATGTGTTTTGGTGTTTGGGCAAAGGGTTTAAGTTAGGTTTACCCTTGTTATTTGATATGTGTACTTGAGTTGTGCAGGACTGCAGGTGACACATGTGACTCAGGTTGACGGCTTCGGGTCCGGTGAAGGATGGAGCATCCGAGGGACCGTAGACAAGGCAGCAAGGACAAGGGCTGAGGGAAGCGACTTCGAGGCATACGCGAAGGATAGCATTGGGACGAGCCGCGGGCTTGGATGCATCCGAGGGACGAGAGCCAAAGGAAGTAGGCTTGAAGGCAAGAGGTCAAGGCTGCAAAGAATAGTCAAGTGAGTCGTGAGGGTCCGAGTGCGAGTGAAATGTACTCGGGATGGGAAACCCTAAGTTTAGGGTTGTACCAGTCGACTGGTGGTGAGCACTGAGAGGTTCTGTGCCCGAAATGGTGGGATCAATCGATGGTCCCGGGACCAGTCGACTGGTAGATAGCCGTTGGAGTGCCGTTGATGCAAGGACCAGTCGACTGGTAACGGGCAAATCAGGTTCTGATTTGTTCCAAGCTCTATAAGAAGGAGCTTGGTATGGCCGGCCAAGGCGACGAAATTAGACTTGGTTAAAGCCTAATTAGTAGTCACCAAAGTGCTCAAGGTCTCTTGTGTCCAAGTGTTCTTGGTTGGTGTTGTGGTGAGGTTTCTCCACCCACAAGGAGTTGCTTGAGTAGCCGGAGTTTGCCGGGGGCTAATCCACCGAAGGATCGGGATCGTCCACCTTACGGACAGCCGTGGAGTAGGAGCATCATCTCCGAACCACGTTACATCGACGTGCATTGGTTTGCTTGTTCTTTTCTTTGTCATTAGCTTTTGTATTCGTTATTAGTATTTGTATTTCCGCTTGTGCACTAACGAATACGTAGGAAGCGAGTATTTGGGGGCGCCGTCTATCCAACCCCCCGTCTAGCCGGCCACCGATCCTCCAACACTCATCCCTTGGGAGGAGGTGCAACTATACGCTGAACGTCCTGAGAGTATAACCCGTTTTGCAAGTGACCTTCCTTCTCCTCTCAAGGAAGAGTTAGTCCAATGCTTGATCCGTAACTGGGATGTCTTCTCCTGGTCTACAGAGGAGTTATCGGGAGTCAAGCCTGAGGTAGTGGAGCATAAGTTACATTTACTACCAGACTCCCGGCCTGTCAAGCAAAAGAAAAGAAACTTCTCATCCGACCAGAACAAAATAATCAGAGCTGAGGTAGACCAACTCAGCAAGGCGGTACATGTTCGAGAAGTACAGTTCCCGTCCTGGCTCTCTAATGTGATTTTAGCAAAGAAGTCCAATAATAAGTGGAGGGTATGTATAGACTTTAGAGACCTCAACCGAGCTAGTCCCAAAGATTGCTATCCTCTAACTCGGATCGATCAGATGGTGGATTCCACTGCCGGCTGCGAGAGGATCTGCATGTTGGATGCATACCAGGGGTATCATCAGATACCTTTAGCGGTGGAGGACCAAGAAAATGTTAGCTTCATTACGACTGATGGTACTTTCTGTTATACTGTCATCCCCTTTGGTCTCAGGAACACAGGAGCCACATACCAAAGAATGATGGACAAAATCTTCCGGGAGCAGATCGGGCGCAATGTGGAGGTCTATGTGGATGATATACTCATCAAGTTCCCGTTAGCCGTGAACCTGATCAAGGATGTAGAAGAAACCTGCAAGACCCTCCGATAATATGGGATGAAGTTGAACCCCTTGAAATGCTTGTTTGGAGCTAAGGGAGAAAGTTCCTAGGCTACTTAGTGACCGAGCGGAGAATAGAAGCTAACCCAGAAAAAGTTCGGGTGCTACGTGATATGCAGCCTCCCCAAAATTTGAAGGAAACTCAAAAGCTGGTCGGCAGAATAACAGCCTTGTCAAGATTTATTTCCAGATCTGCAGATCGGCCCGCTCCTTTCTTTAAAGTGCTCAGGAAGGCCTCCAAGTTCCAATGGGATGAAGACTATACCCGAACTTTTGAGGAGCTGAAGAAGTATTTGGAGGCTTTGTCATCTTTATTCAAGTCGGTTGTTGGGGAACCCTTATGGGTCTACTTATCTGCCACCCCCGAGGCCGTAGGGGCTGTGCTTCTTAAGGAACATGACAATGTACAATGGCCAGTGTACTTCTTCAGTCATCTATTAAAAGGTGTCGAGTCTCGATACACGGCCCTCGAGAAGTTGGTTTATGGATTGGTCCTTATGGCTCGGCGGTTAAGACCTTACTTCTTAGCACATCCTATCATAGTTTTGACCAATAGCACCATGGGGAGAGCTCTAACTAATGTAGAAGTCGTAGGCCGGCTTATCAAGTGGGCGACGGAGTTGGGGGAATATGATATACAATATCAGCCATGCACAGCCATTAAGGCGCAGGCCTTAGCAGATTTCTTAACAGAAATTCATCAGACCAACTCTGAAGAAACCTTGAAGGTCTATGTGGATGGATCGACAAATCACCAAGGAAGAGGGGTCGGGATCTTATTAATATCTCCCCCCAAGGGGATATACTCCAATTGCCTATTCGATTGAATTTCCGAGCCACCAACAATGAGGCAGAATACGAGGCTTTGTTGGCAGGACTACAAGCAGCTCGGCATGTAGGGGCAGCCCGGGTAATCATTTATTCAGATTCCCAGCTAGTAACTCAGCAAGTAGCCGACAATTTTATGATAAATTGTGATAAATTACAAGTATACCGGGAAGCTTATGAGAAGATGGAGGAATTTGTAGAAATCACAGTAACCAAAATCCCCAGGGCGGAGAATGAGAAGGCAGATGAGCTAGCAAAGATGGTCAGTTCCTTAACTACTTGGGTATTGGACCGGTCAACGGCACAAACTTTTCTTATAGCTTAGATAGATCTGCAAAACAATAGGGAAGCAACTATTGATTGGCGGGCGCCTATGATCAACTATCTTAGGCAGGGTATCTTACCGACCAACCCAGAAGAATCACGGCTGGTTAGGAAGCAAGTCATGCTTATGTCATGATCGGGGATCAACTCTACAAGAGGTCCTTCTCTAGACCCTTACTCAAATGCTTGGATATGGAGGAAGCCGACCAGGCCTTATGAGAAATACATTTGGGATGTTGTGGCAATCATGTAGGCGGTCAGACATTGTCTCGTAAGGTACTCTTGGCCGGGTATTTCTGGCCTACTTTACAGAGGGACGCTCATAAGTTGGTAAATACCTGTCTATCCTGTCAAAGGCATCAAAATTTAACACATCGACCGACAGCTCTGCTGAGAACGTCTATAGTCTCATGTCCTTTTGATCAATGGGGTATGGATATTGTGGGGTCATTTCCGATGGCGCCAGGTAAGAGACATTTCCTGTTGGTGGCGGTGGATTATTTTTCTAAGTGGGTGGAAGCAGAGGCCCTGGCCAGGATCACAGAAGATGCCGTCATCCAATTTCTATGGAAGAACATTCTTTGCAGATTCGGTATTCCTCACAAATTGGTGTCAGACAATGGAAGGCAATTTCAAGGACAAAAAATCCAGGCCTGGTGCAAGGGGTTTGGCATCACGCAAGCCTTCACTTCAGTAGTATACCCACAAAGCAATAGTCAGACTGAGGTAGTCAACCGAGAAATAATATGAGGTCTGAAGGTTAAGCTGGATCATGTGGGAGGTAACTGGATGGAGGAGCTGTCCAGCATCCTATGGGCTTATCGTACAACACCTCGAGAAAGTACAGGTCTGACACCATTCCATCTGGTTTATGGCAATGAAGTAGTCGTACCCATAGAAATCGGAGTGCCATCAGTCAGGAGGATATTAAACGATGAAGGAAACACAAAGCGGCGACTGGCTGAGCTGGATCTCATTAATGAAACCCGTGAAAGAACGGCGGCTCGGCTGGAAGCATATCGACAAAGAATGAGACAAACTTATAACAGAAGAGTGATTCCTCGATTCTTTGGGGAAGGAGATCTGGTCTGGAAGCAAGTTAAGCCTGTGGGCGATGTAGCCAAGTTAGCACCTCAGTGGGATGGGCCATACAAAGTTATTAAGAAATTATCGTCCGGAGCTTATTATTTACAGGACAATCAGGGCAAAAGGTTAGATCGACCTTGGAGTGATAATTACTTGCGACCTTACAGACTTTAAAGAAACATATAAAGAAGAATAGGCAGGGCAGTAGGCCGAGCAATCACCTACTTGACAGACCGGGGTAGCGGATCGGGGGAAAAGCAGACCGTATAGAGCGCCGAGGGGATATGACAGTGGAAATTGTATACCCTAATATTTCTTTCGACAAACTAAGTAATTTTAGCAAAAGTAAACCTTAAAGTGCAAGCGGAAAAATAGTGAAGTAATTCACAAGAAATTGTTAAGTCATTATACACAAGTAGTCAAGAAGGATCATTTGAAAGGAGCAAAAATTTCATCTGAGATCTCTTTAAGAATCCAGTCGTGATCTAAAAATTCAGGAGGAGGAGCTGATTTCAGGAAGCCCTGTTCATAAAGTTGTCGTAGAGCCCCAGGCGCACCATAAATAACAGAGGTGGAGAAGCGCTACCCTGCTTGTGTACAGAACTCTGGGGAACGCAAGTACAAAGCAAGGCTTTGTTGACAGCGGTCATTCTCCCCTTCCTTATAGATGGCCAGGGCTGTAGATATTCCCTCAGCAGTGGCCCGGACCTGAGCTAGTTCAGTCCGGGCTGTCAAGAGTTCTGCTGCTTGAGATGTTAATTGGGCTTCCTGGGATTTTAATTTCTTGCTCTGCTCTTATGCTAAAGTTTCAGCAGCTCTCAGTTTCTGGGTCAATTGATCAATAGTTCGCTGATGCTCTAAAGCTAGTTGATCCATACATTGCTGGTGCATGGCATCGACCTGGCTTTTTTCTTCCTTGAGGCCATTAAGATCTTGGTTAGATATCGCCAAAGATACTTCCAGACTATTCTTCCTTCTGGTTAGATCCTTTACTTCAGCTCTCAGGGCATGACTAGCCTGCGCCGGATTATTTAATTGAAGCTCCAGTTCAGTCACCTTGTCCCTTAGCATCTTATTTTGGTGATAAACAGCATGGAAGGATTGGTTTATCCTCAGGGACTCGGCACAGGCCTGGGATATAGAAGAAACATCTAATAAGAGTGAAGAAGATAATAGCTGCAGTAAAAAAGCAGGGAAGCTGACCTTGATGTATAGCTCAGAAAATCTATCCATCTGGGCAGGGGGGGTAAAAGTTTCATCTGATGCATGCTTTCTTCCCACAAAGTGGCCAATCGACCTTTCATGGTCAAGGAGCTGGTGGGAACATCTCGCCGTGACTGTAACCCGGCCACAGAAGGAGCAGTGGTAAGATAATAAAGAGGAACAGGTGGTGGCGGTTGGGAAGGCCCAACAGCGGAGCTAGAAGGCCCAGCAGCGGACTCAGAAGGAGCTGAAGGAGACACTTGAGGAGGTTCTGGCGGTGAAGTAACTGGTGAAGGGCGATGCGAAGGGCCGGCCTCAGTGCTTTGATGCTGTTGCGAAGTGAAAGGTTGAGCTAGTGGAGGCTCGACCTGAACCTCGGGCGGAGCAGGAGCAACATCTGCCTGGCTCAGGACAGGAGTCGGAGTCGCAATAGGAGGCACAGGGGGAGAGGCGGTTGCAACAAGAGGTGAAGGAGAAGGGATAGCGGAGGGGCCCGAGTCTAGCATAGAATGAGGAGCCCAGCGGCGAAGTCTTTGAGCCAACGGATGGTCATCCGAATCAGAATCATCGGAGGGTAGCCGAACCCTACGCTGATAAGAAGAAGGGGCCTCACGATCTAAGCGGTCATTTGCGGAACGGGCCCGGCGAGCTGCTTGAGAAGCTTCTCTGAAGGTCGGGCTTGCATAGGTGACATTGGCTAATCTTTGACCAAGGCTGCGATCAGGGATATAAGTCGGTCGGGGAGGATTTATAGACTGAAAAGGCGTCGGGGTGGATGGCCGGGCTGTAGGTGGGGCCCGGGGACTAACAGGGGCGGCATGCCTAGGTGGACGCACAACCCTGGGACGAGTGGGATGAGCGAAGGAGGCAGGTCGGACAGTGGAAGATCCTCTGCGAGAAGGACGGGGTCGGAGATTTGCAGGGGGGGCCTAATAAGCTATGAATTGACACATTAATTTTGGGTTAATATTTGGTATTCTTTATATATCTGCACATGTTTAATTCCAATTTTGATCATGTTTCCCAAACAAGGTTATTATGAGCTTTATGATGTTTTTCCATCTTATGCATGATTTATTTTTTCATTATATGAATTTGGTCTTGTAGGGTACTAATGGGTTCATGATTCAAGTGGAGGCATGGTTCACTCAACCAAATGGAGCCCAAAACCCTAACTGACCCTAATTGAGCTTGGATTCGAGTCAAACCCCAGCTGGACCAAACCCTAGGTATAAGAGGAAATTTTTGGCACGGTGAACAGTGATCTCACGCTACTGTTCATCGTGCCAGTTTCTGGACAGCGCGGTCGCGGCTCCTCCCTGCTACCAGATCTTCGAGCAAGCTCGTCTTCATCAGTGTGAGGTTTCCAGCTTCGGGCGTCTAGTTCCTGAGCACAGTTCATCTTCGTCGGGTGTGTTGGAGTGTATACTGAAAGCCTAAGCTTTGTAAACATTCATTATGAATAAAGAATCACATTTGGTCTAATTATCTACATTTGTTTGTAGTTGTTCATTTAATTTATATTGTAGATAACATAGTATGTGGTGTCACATACAGAAGATGATGTTATCAGTGCCTTATAAATTATAAACAGTAGCTCACGACCAGAATGGAAAGGAACAAACCATTAGAAGGTCATAGTGTAATTAGGTATTAGTTTATCTTGACTATATAATTACACTAGTACACTCAGAGTGTATTGAGTAGGACCATTTGAGGTCGTTTCTTTTATACTGACTTTATAAAGGAACAAAGACCTCGGTTATTATGGAAGTGTGTGCTCTTAATCCTAATATAATAACAAGCGCATATATTTGATATTTATTTCTTTAATTTATCAATGGGTGAGATTTAGTTCGATGAATCAATAAGCCCGATAAATTGGGAAATGATATCACTTATAGTGTGTGTTGTTGATTATAGAAGGAAACTGTGTCCTAGAGATACTAGGTTGATAATGTCCCCAAGAGGAGCTCATAAGGATTGTCATGTTAAACCCTGCAGGTGGACTTAGTCCGACATGACGATAAGGTTGAGTGGTACTACTCTTGGACTTAGACATTAATTAAATGAGTTGTCAGTAACTCACTTAATTAGTGGACATTCGATATCTTAAACACAGGGAGACTAACACACTCATAATAAGAAGGAGCCCAAAAATGTAATTTGGGATTGGTGCGGTAGTTCAATGATAGTTCTCTAGTGGAATGAATTATCATTGATAAAATTAAGTTGTGTGTTCGGGGCGAACACGGGATGCTTAATTTTATCGGGAGACCAAAACCAATTCCTCCTCTCGGTCCCTATCGTAGCCTCTTATTTATAGAGTTCTATACCCACCTATACCCACCTTCTATACCCACCCAATAGGGGCCGGCCAAGCTAGCTTGGGATCAAGCTAGGGCCGGCCTAGGTATGAGATTGGGTGGCCGACCCTAGCTTGAACCCAAGCTAGTAGGGCCGGCCAAAATAAATTAAAAAAGAAATTTAATTTTAATTTTTATTATTATGTGGAAGATATATTTTAAAGAGAATTAAAATTAAAATATCTCTCTTGTAAAAGATCTACAAAAGATTAAAGAAAGAGATTAGATCTCTTTCCTTATTTGTAGATTGGAGAGATGTTTTATTTTTTATTTAAAAATTATTCACATGTTGATAAAATTAAAATTATAGAAATTTCCTTTTATCAACCATGAAGAGATTTTAAAGAGAAATTTTATTTTTTAAAATTTCCGGAAACAAATTAGGAAGTTTTAATTGTTGATTAAAACTTGTCCTCTTTTGTTATCCAATGATGGCCGACCACTTGAAATTAATTGGGGAAATTTTATTTTATTTCTCTCAATTAAATCATGTCAAGGAAATTAAGGAAAATTTATTGTAATTAAATTTCCTAATTTGCCTAGGCCAAGGAATATAAAAGAAGGGGTGAGGGTGCCTTCACAAGACACAACATCTATTATTCCTCTCCCTCTTTTGTTCCTTGGTGTGGCCGGCCAACCTCTCCCTCTCTTCCTCTTGTGGTGGCCGAACCCTACCCTTCTATTGGAGCTCTTGTGGTGGCCGGATACTGGAGAAGAAGAAGAAGAAGGAGAGAAAGCTAGCATCTCTTGGAGCTTGGTTAGTATTTTGTTTTTCTTCCTTGGTGAAGCTTCCTCTTTGTTGGCCGAACCTAGCTAGGAGGAGAAGAAGGTGATTGGTGGTTTCTCGTCTCGGAAGATCAACGTCCGAGGTTAGAAGAGGAATACGGTAGAAGATCAAGAGGTTTTTCTACAAGGTATAACTAGTAAATTTTATTTCCGCATCATGCTAGTTATTTATGGAAATAATACCAAATACAAGAGGCTTACGTTCTAGAATTTCGAATATGTATTTTCGAAGTTGTGTTCTTTTGTTTCTTTCTTTTCCTTGTGATTTGATTGTTCTCTTTGGTTAACCTAAAGTTATTTTAGGAAATTAAATATTAGCTTTCTATTAAAGGTTTTGTCTAGTCGGTGGTGGTTGCTCCCATATCCAAGAAGGCCATGTGCCTCGCCACGTCAGTACTGGGAACCTTTTATGGAAATTAATATTTAATGGAATTAATAACTTAAGGAGACTTGGGTCGAACGTGTTAAGTTCCGCAGGAGATCCAAGTCAAAACCTAAAAGAACAAATAGATTAAGTTTTGGATCAAACGTGTTAAGTTCCGCAGGCGATCCAAAATTTAATTTAAAAGAACACATGATAGCTAGGAAAAGGTTCAGACCTTTGTACAAAATTTTTGTACAGTGGAACCTATAGGTTTTCCGAGTAGCAACCAACAAATGGTATTAGAGCTAGGGTTTTGCCTCTGTGTATTTGGTATTTAGTTTAATTATGCACATGTCATACATAATTTAGGCAGAATAATAGTAGGATGTGCTAACTTTGTGGATGCAGGATCCAACTATTATGGCTTTTAGTTAATTATGTGTGTGATTGGACCCTTGGACATGTCAAGGGCAATTTATATGTGTGTGCATGATTGTATTAAAATACAGCAGGAGCTGTATTTAGTTTTATTAGGATTTTATTTTTGATCTAGATACATGTACATTCCTTTTATGGAATATAGGATCAAAAATGTAAAATTCTTTTTATGTCGCGGATCGAATCTTGCAAAGCGTGGAACCTTCTAAGGACCAGAGGCGCAGCGGAACTCGGAGCAAGATGGATGCGACAGTTAGACCCGGTGGCGGTGGCCAAATATGGCAACCGCTTCGGATGACAACACACGGAGGACAACTAGAGATAAAAGTCATAATAGTTGAAAATTAGATTTTCTATTTATTGCTTTTATATTGTGTTGTTAGTTTACAAGTTTAGTAGGCTGGCATAGTTAAAATTCCTCATTTATAAATAACTAAGTGGGAGAGGGATTTTTAAGTAAATCCCATGGTCTCCATTACTGGTTTGTAAGTGATGCAAACCAGCTTGCGCGTTGGCTCTGAGTGCCTTCCTCCATAACGGATGAGCTTGTTTGTGGATCACTAGAACAGACTTCCATTTTTGGATGACTATAGGAAGTTAATTAAGAGCGTGTGATCTTCCCCAACGGAAGGGGCATAATCTTATTAATGGACTTAGTGTCAAGTAATGGTATACACTTAGACACATCTAATAGTATCCTCCCCAACGGAGTCACTGCTTTTATTTGTGTGACCAAATAATACCAACTATTAATTTTATTTGTCAAAAAGTTAGGTTGACAAGATAATAAAATTAATGGGTTAAAACCCTCCTTTTACAAATGTTGAATTTGTATACGTCCACACTAACGTGGCATACAAAATTCACAGTGTTTTAAGGTGTAGGTTAATTTAAAATAGTATTGTTTGAGGAATCAATATTATTCTAAATTTAGAGTTCTGACCAAAAGTTATTTGTGATTCTTAGGATGTCTTTCAACCCACTGTCCATCATACTTCAACAAAATAGACTTACTGGACCTAACTACATAGATTGGAAAAGAAACCTGGACATTGTTCTTACTGAAAGCTATAAATTTACTGACTGAGCATTGCCCTGATGCACCTACTGGTGAATCTACCCAAGAGGAGATTGAATATCATAGGAAATGGGTAAAAGCAGATGAGATGGCGCGGTGTTACATTTGGCTTCAATGTCAAATGTATTGCAACATCGAGATCAAGATTTACCAACGACCTATGATATCATGAACAATCTCAAGGAACTCTTTGGTCATCGGGATAGGGCTTCTAGACAAGAAGCTATGAGAAAGATAATGACACCACCATGCAAGAGGGTACTCCCGTAAGGATCATATCCTAAACATGATGGCTTATCCGAACGAGATACAGATCATCCTTGGAGGAGAAATTGATGGGAAACCGGATCGATATGATCCTCCAAACGCTACCTAGAAGTTTTGAGCAGATTCTCCTGAACTATAATATGAATAAGAGGATTTATTCATTAGGGGAACTATTGACAGAACTTCAAGCGGCAGAAGGGTTATTTCGTCACAATGCTCAAATTCACTATGCTGAAAATGGTTCTACTTCTAAACCGAAAGGAAAGAAGAAGAAGAAACAAGCTGGTTCAGCAAAGAAAGTGAATAAATCTCAGAGTACAGGATTTAAAGCTGGAGTGAAGAAGCCGAAGGGCAAGTGCTTCATCTGCAAACAGTCAGGGCATTGGAAGGCGGACTGTCCTCGTAAGAACCAAAACAAAGGTATATCTCATGCTCTAGTTGTTGAAACATGTTTAGCGGTGTTATCTACCAGCACCTGGTGTGTAGATACGGGAGCCACTGATCATGTCTGCAATTCCTTGCATGGGTTCCAGGAAACCCGACGACTATCTGAAGGGGAGATTACCGTCTACATGGGCAATGCTACTAAGGTGGCAACTGTTGCAGTGGGAGACGTCTACTTATCTTTTAGTAGAAATAGAAATTTGGTTTTAAGAAATTGTCTTTATGTACCCAGTTTTAGAAAGAATTTAATTTCAGTTTCTAAACTGTTTTTAGATGGATATTCAGTTTCTTTCAGTAACGATGTAGTTATTAAAAGAAATAAAGTGATTATCTGTTCTGGTGCATTAGTTGGCAATTTGTATATTTTAAATCCAAATTCTTCCACAAAGCAAAACATGGAAATTTATAACTCATCTTCTAATTCTAATAAGAGAAAAGAACCTTGAAATGAACCAAGCATATCTTTGGCATCTAAGACTTGGTCATATTAATTTAAGTAGGATTCAGAGGCTTATAGCCGATGGACTTTGAGTTCATTAGAGTTGAAAAATTTTCCAACTTGTGAATCTTGCTTAGAAGGTAAATGACCAAGAGGCCGTTCAAGGCCAAGGGGTATAGAGCCAAAGAAGTGTTAGAGTTGGTTCACTCCGATTTGTGTGGTCCTATGTCTGTCCGGGCAAGAGGAGGTTTTGAATATTTTGTCTCTTTCATAGACGATTATTCAAGATATGGATACATTTACCTAATGCGCCGCAAGTCCGAATGCTTTGACAAGTTCAAAGAATACAAGGCTGATGTGGAGAAGCGATTAGGTAAAAGTATCAAGACACTCGATCTGATCGTGATGGCGAATACCTCTTAGGAGAGTTTAGGAATTACTTATCGAGGTGATTCAATCCCAATTGTTCGCACGGAACACCCCAATGAATGGTGTAGCGACAAGGAATAGGACTCTTATGGAGATGGTTAGATCGATGATGAGTTATCGAATTACCAAATTCGTTTTGGGGATATGCTCTGGAAGCAGATATTCTCGAACTTAGTACCTTCTAAATCAGTTTCTTCTACTCCCATAGAATTGTGGAATGGGCGAAAACCCACCTAAGACATATTCGATTTGGGGTAGTCGGCACATGTTCAAACCTCATATGATAAGTTAGAATCTCGCATGAAGTTCGTGTTTGTAGGATATCCTAAAGGAACGAAGGTGGTTTATTTTATAGTCCTAAGACCAGAAGGTCATTGTTAGCACCAATGCCCGCTTTTAGAAGAAGACTATATAATGGATCACAAGCCCAGAGTAAAGTTGTTTTAGAAGAACTTAGAGAGGACATGTCTACTTCAGTACCAACAAGACAAGATGAAGTACCACAAGAGAGCAACACGTGTCACACATGATGCACAACCACAGACATGCCTCGTCGTAGTGGGAGGGTTGTGAGGCACTGAAAGATTCATGTTTTTGGGAGAGTCTTGGACTTGATCCCGGTAAACATGAACCCGATCCCTATAATGAAGCACTCCAAGATATAGATGCAAGATCTTGGCAAAGGCAATGAATTCAAATAGAGTCCATGTACTCTAATAAGGTCTGGGAGCTTAGAACCACCCGATGGTGTAAAAGCCGTTGGATGCAAGTAGATCTACAAAAGAAAAAGAGGGACTGACGGGAAGGTAGAAACCTTCAAAGCTAGGCTTGTTGCGAAAGGGTACACTCGGAAAGAGGGAATCGATTATGAGGAAACTTTTCACCGGTAGCCATGCTTAAGTCTATCCGGATACTCTTATCCATTCATATGGATTATGAGATTTGGCAAATGGATGTCAAGACAGCCTTTCTTAATGGAAGTCTTGAAGAGAACATCCATATGAAGCAAACCGAAAGGGTTCATTGAAAAAGGCAAAGAGCATCTAGTGTGCAAGCTCAATCGGTCCATTTATGGACTGAAGCAAGCTTCAAGGTCTTGGAACATCCGGTTTAATGAAGTAATCCAGTCGTATGGATTTATTCAGTGTCCGGATGAGTCTTGTGTATACAAGAAGTGTAACGGAAACGTGGTGGTATTTCTTGTACTATACGTAGATGATATTTTGTTAATTGGCAACAATGTCAAGGTATTATCAGACGTAAGGGTATGGTTGTCCAAACAATTTGATATGAAGGACTTAGGAGATTGTGCACACATTCTTGGGATCAAAGTTATAAGGGATCGTAAGAAAAGAATGTTGTGTCTGTCCCAAGCTTCATATATAGATACAATCCTTGCTCGTTTTAGTATGCAGGATTCCAAGAAAGGTTTCTTACCTTTTAGACATGGAGTAGCTCTATCTAAAGAGATGTCTCCAAAGACGTCGAAAGAGATAGAGGACATGAAAGCAGTTCCTTATGCTGTAGGAAGCCTAATGTATGCAATGCTATGTACGAGACCTGATATCTGTTTTGCCGTGGGCATGGTCAGCAGATATCAGAGTAACCCTGGACAAGGACATTGGACTGCGGTAAAGCATATATTAAAGTACCTGAGAAGGACTAGAGATTATATGCTAGTTTACCAAGCAGATGATCTGCTCCCTGTGGGTTACACGGATTCAGATTTCCAATCAGATAGGGATAACAGTAAGTCTACATCAGGCTATGTGTTTACTTTAGGAGGTGGAGCCATTTCATGGAGGAGTGTTAAGCAGAAATGCGTTTCGGACTCAACCATGGAAGCTGAGTATGTAGCAGCCTCTGAGGCAGCTAAAGAAGCAGTATGGCTCAGGAACTTTCTAATGGACTTAGATGTGATTCCTGGTTTGCCCAAAATCATCACAATTTATTGTGATAATAGCGGTGCAAACTCGAAGGAACCACGAGCCCATAAGGCAAGTAAACATATAGAGCGCAAGTACCACCGATAAGAGATATCGTGAAGCGAGGAGAAGTTGTCATCGCCAAGATTGCATCGGCAGATAACTGGCAGATCCTTTCACTAAGGCCCTTCCAGCGAAAGCTCGGCATGTGGAGGAATGGGAATCAGATGTATGGTAGAAGATATGGTAGCTTAGTCATTAGTATAAGTGGGAGATTGTTGGTGTATCAAAGCCTAAGCTTTGTAAACATTCATTATGAATAAAGAATCACATTTGGTCTAATTATCTACATTTGTTTGTAGTTGTTCATTTAATTTATATTGTAGATAACATAGTATGTGGTGTCACATACAGAAGATGATGTTATCAGTGCCTTATAAATTATAAACAGTAGCTCACGACCAGAATGGAAAGGAACAAACCATTAGAAGGTCGTAGTGTAATTAGGTATTAGTTTATCTTGACTATATAATTACACTAGTACACTCAGAGTGTATTGAGTAGGACCATTTGAGGTCGTTTTTATATCGACTTTATAAAGGAACAAAGACCTCGGTTATTATGGAAGTGTGTGCTCTTAATCCTAATATAATAACAAGCACATATATTTGATATTTATTTCTTTAATTTATCAATGGGTGAGATTTAGTTCGATCAATCAATAAGCCCGATAAATTGGGAAATGATATCACTTATAGTGTGTGTTGTTGATTATAGAAGGAAACTGTGTCCTAGAGATACTAGGTTGATAATGTCCCCAAGAGGAGCTCATAAGGATTGTCATGTTAAACCCTGCAGGTGGACTTAGTCCGACATGACGATAAGGTTGAGTGGTACTACTCTTGGACTTAGACATTAATTAAATGAGTTGTCAGTAACTCACTTAATTAGTGGACATCCGATATCTTAAACACAGGGAGACTAACACACTCATAATAAGAAGGAGCCCAAAAATGTAATTTGGGATTGGTGCGGTAGTTCAATGATAGTTCTCTAGTGGAATGAATTATCATTGATAAAATTAAGTTGTGTGTTCGGGGCGAACACGGGATGCTTAATTTTATCGGGAGACCAAAACCAATTCCTCCTCTCGGTCCCTATCGTAGCCTCTTATTTATAGAGTTCTATACCCACCTATACCCACCTTCTATACCCACCCAATAGGGGCCGGCCAAGCTAGCTTGGGAACAAGCTAGGGCCGGCCTAGGTATAAAATTAGGTGGCCGGCCCTAGCTTGAACCCAAGCTAGTAGGGCCGGCCAAATTAAATTAAAAAAGAAATTTAATTTTAATTTTTATTATTATGTGGAAGATATATTTTAAAGAGAATTAAAATTAAAATATCTCTCTTGTAAAAGATCTACAAAAGATTAAAGAAAGAGATTAGATCTCTTTCCTTATTTGTAGATTGGAGAGATGTTTTATTTTTTCTTTAAAATTATTCACATGTTAATAAAATTAAAATTATAGAAATTTCCTTTTATTAACCATGAAGAGATTTTAAAGAGAAATTTTATTTTTAAAATTTCCGGAAACAAATTAGGAAGTTTTAATTGTTGATTAAAACTTGTCCTCTTTTGTTATCCAATGATGTGGCCGACCACTTGAAATTAATTGGGAAATTTTATTTTATTTCTCTCAATTAAATCATGTCAAGGAAATTAAGGAAAATTTATTATAATTAAATTTCCTAATTTGCCTAGGCCAAGGAATATAAAAGAAGGGTGAGGTGGCTTCACAAGACACAACATCTATTATTCCTCTCCCTCTTTTGTTCCTTGGTGTGGCCGGCCAACCTCTCCCTCTCTTCCTCTTGTGGTGGCCGAACCCTACCCTTCTATTGGAGCTCTTGTGGTGGCCGGATACTACTCGGAGAAGAAGAAGAAGAAGGAGAGAAAGCTAGCATCTCTTGGAGCTTGGTTAGTATTTTGTTTTCTTCCTTGGTGAAGCTTCCTCTTTGTTGGCCGAACCTAGCTAGGAGGAGAAGAAGGTGATTGGTGGTTTTTCGTCTCGGAAGATCGTTGCCCACACAACGTCCGAGGTTAGAAGAGGAATACGGTAGAAGATCAAGAGGTTTTTCTACAAGGTATAACTAGTAATTTCTATTTCCGCATCATGCTAGTTATTTATGGAAATAATACCAAATACAAGAGGCTTACGTTCTAGAATTTCGAATATGTTTTTTCGAAGTTGTGTTCTTTTGTTTCTTTCTTTTCCTTGTGATTTGATTGTTCTCTTTGGTTAACCTAAAGTTATTTTAGGAAATTAAATATTAGCTTTCTATTAAAGGTTTTGTCTAGTCGGTAGTGGTTGCTCCCATATCCAAGAAGGCCATGTGCCTCGCCACGTCAGTACTGGGAACCTTTTATGGAAATTAATATTTAATGGAATTAATAACTTAAGGAGACTTGGGTCGAACGTGTTAAGTTCCGCAGGAGATCCAAGTCAAAACCTAAAAGAACAAATAGATTAAGTTTTGGATCAAACGTGTTAAGTTCCGCAGGCGATCCAAAATTTAATTTAAAAGAACACATGGTAGCTAGGAAAAGGTTCAGACCTTTGTACAAAATTTTTGTACAGTGGAACCTATAGGTTTTCCGAGTAGCAACCAACAGGGTGAATTTGGCGGACGTAGCACTGTTACTGCGACGCGCTTTTTCTTCCTAATTTCAGGGGTCTTTCTCTGATTTGAGTTCACAATCCACTCCAGAGCTATCGGCGGTGGTCCTCCGGTGCTTCTGGTCTAATTCCGACAGCTTCCCATCCCTTCCAGCCCCTTCGTCTAGCTCGCGTTTTCAGCGACAGTGAACCCAGCAGACGCGACAGTGAGAAACTTGAACTCGTTGAAGCTTTGCGAGCTGATTCATGTGAATCTGAGTTCGTCCTCAAGTGTGAGATCATCACTCTAAATCTGTTGGAGTGTTCTCTGCAGAACCTTGAGTGACGGCAAGGATAAGACGAGTTTGGTTAGAGATTGAGTTGTAGGGATGCTAGATTTTCTGCAGTCATTTCTTTGCTTAGCTTTTCTTGTTCCTGAAATCTTTGTTTCTGAATCTGATAGTTCATCGATTAGACTTAGTTGAATCTTCATTTGCTGAACGAATCTGTTCTGGCTTGCGTTATGTTTTTCATATTATGTTTTTCTAGCTTTACTGTCATGTTCTGATTTTATGCTTTGTTTAGTCAACAATTTCTGCTGTGACCTTGCTTAGCTATTCCTTAGTTGATAAGTGAGGTGTTTAAATTAGTGATTAATTTCTAGTGTGACTATTAGATGAAATGTTAAGTTTTTGTTAAAGTTTTGGTTCTGCAACATATAAGCTGGAAATTCCATGCTCAGGTTTTCCAGTAGATAGAGTAAGTTAATTAAGTGGATTGAAAGTTTCATTCAATTTCAGTAGTTAAAATCAGTTTTCCAAATTGTTTGAGTTTAATTTAGAACTAGGAAGATTTAATAATTGTAATTAGGTTGAGTATTATTCAGTGCAAGTTTTGTTCGGAGTTTTGTTCTTTTGGTTATTTAGAATTATTTCTGCAGTAGGATGATTGTAGTGTTGCAATTCATTTCCAGGTCTAAAATTTCATTTTGATACCAAATCCCCATTTCATATCTAGAAAACCCATAAAGAGTGTTCTTAATCCAAAACAAGCACGTTCTAGCATAATCCTCGAAAAAGTCGACTCGGGCCTTATACTAAAACATTTCCTTGTGTAGTTGTGGGTTTTCGATCATAATATTAATTTGGGAGTTTATTTGTGACATCTATTTAGAGAGCTTACCAAATTTTGGCGCCGTTGCCGGGGAACTCTTTAAACTTTGCTAGATTTGTTTGTTTGTTTTGGATTGTGAATAATTTTCTCAGCTTTAGTTTGCTGATTTTTCTGATTTTATTGAATATCTACTGAATTTTGATTGTTTATTAGCTTGCATGACTAGGTCTTCCTTTGCAACATTGCTTGAACTTGACCCAGAGATTGAGAGAACCTTTTGGGCTTTAAGGAGACAAGCTAGGTCAGCAGCAACTTGTGAGAGCAGAATTTCAGAGATGGATAATCAGATAACAGAAGGGGATCGAACTATGAAAGAGCTTGCAGCACCAGATGTGGCTTATAAGTACTCATGCATCACTTATCCAGATTTGACAGAAGATTTTGAACTCAGATCAGGACTTATTCATCTGCTTCCCAAATTTCAAGGCTTATCAGGAGAGGATCCCAACCGCCATCTACATGAGTTCCATGTGGTGTGTTCAACCATGAAGCCACAAGGGATTTCAGAAGAAGACATTAAGTTGAGGGCTTTTCCATTCTCTTTGACGGGAGCAGCTAAAGACTGGTTATATTTCCTTCCAGCTGGATACATTGCGAGTTGGATTGATATGAAGAGAGCCTTTTTGGAGAAATTTTTCCCAGCTTCTAGGACTGCAACTATCAAGAAGAGCATTTGTGGTATTCAACAAGTAGTGGGAGAGACTCTTTATGATTATTGGGAGAGATTCAAGAAGCTGTGTTCGAGTTGTCCACAACATCAAATTAGTGACCAGCTCCTTGTTCAATATTTTTATGAGGGTTTACTTCCCATGGATAGGAGCATGATAGATGCAGCAGCTGGAGGAGCCTTGGTGAATAAGACTCCAAATCAAGCAAGAGAGCTAATTTCAAATATGGTGGAAAACTCACAGCAATTCGGGAGTAGAGCTCTTGGTACTAGAGTGGTTAATGAAACTCATTTAGTTTCAACTGAGCAACAAGAAATTAGGAACAATTTGCAAGAATTGACTTCTCTAGTGAAGCAAATGGCGTTGCAAAATTCGAGTCATGTTTCAAATTTTCCTTTACCTATGATGAAGTTGTGTGGAATTTGTTCAAGCCAAGATCACTCTTCGGATCATTGTCCTAATCTACATCAAGATGAATCAGTTGCAGCCATTTCAAGACCTCAATTTCAGCAACACAAATATGATCCCAACTCTTCAACTTACAATCCGGGATGGAGGGATCATCCAAATTTGAGATATGGAAATGCATTTTATCAGCAACAACCACAAGGGCAGATTCATCAGCCATATTACCAGAATTCACAGAATCAGCATCATTACCAGAATCATCCAGCAAGTTAATTTCAGCAATATCAGCAGCCTCAATTTCAGCAAAATTTCAACCAAAATCAGCAATTTCAACCATTCCAGAATTTCCAGCATTCAAATACTACAAGTCAGCCACAGTTTCAGAATTTACAGAATCAGCATACACATTTCCAGCATGTTCAGTAACCTGTGCAGAATTTCCAACAGCCAAGTAGTACAAATCAACACCAATCTCAGCTTGCACTGCCTTCTTCTACAAGCCCAAGATCAATGCAACCTCAGCAGAACTTTAGCAGCTCAAAAATTGAGGATTTGATGCAGCAAGTGCTTCAACAGCAGCAGCAGATGATGCAACAACAGCAACATCAGCAGAGGACTGATACAACACTGCAAAACATTGAAAGGCAGATTGGGCAGCTGGCTAGTAACATTAATCAGATGCAAAATCAAGGATCTGGACAATTGCCTTCACAACCGACTCCAAATCCTAAAGGAAATGTAAGTGCATTAACTCTTCGAAGTGGTAAAACAATTTCAGAGCCAAATCAGAAGTTATCAGCTGGAACACAACAGAGTTTTTCCAGACCATTTGCAGATTCAAACCTAAAGAATTCTCAGATTTATCCAACAAATTCAGAGCAATCAGATTCTGCACAGCATGGGATTACTGCAGCTGATCAGCAACATTTCAATCAACCTGCAACTTCAGATTATGATCAAATTGATGGAGCAGATCTCAGCTTGGATTTTACTCCAACAGCAGCTCCAAATTCAGCACAGAACCTGAGAAATTCTGGGCAGAATCTGGACAGAACTTTTAACCAGCAAGAAGCCGAGCATTCCACTCCATTACCTTTCCCTCAAATAAGTGTTCAACCAAGAAAATAAATGGAGGAAGAAAAGGCTAGGGAATATCAAGAATTGGTGAAATTATTCAGCAAGGTTAAAGTGAATGTGCCTTTGCTTACCATGATTAAGAAAATTCCAAAATATGCCAAATTCCTCAAGGATCTTTGTGTGCACAAAAAAAAATTAAAGGGGAATGAATTGATAAGTATGGGAAAGAATGTTTCAGCATTACTTCAGCCAGTTCCTCAGAAGTGTGAAGATCCAGGAGTTTTCACCGTGCCTTGTGTTATAGGAGATTGTATTTTTGAGGATGCGATGTTAGATCTTGGAGCTTCTATTAATGTGATGCCTAAATCAGTTTTTCAGTCATTAAGATTTGGACCTTTGCAACCTACAGGTGTAGTGATTCAGTTGGCCAATAGAAGTCAAGCACACCCAGCAGGAGTTTTGTTCTTTTGGTTATTTAGAATTATTTCTGCAGTAGGATGATTGTAGTGTTGCAATTCATTTCCAGGTCTAAAATGAATAAAATTTCATTTTGATACCAAATCCCCATTTCATATCTAGAAAACCCATAAAGAGTGTTCTTAATCCAAAACAAGCACGTTCTAGCATAATCCTCGAAAAAGTCGACTCGGGCCTTATACTAAAACATTTCCTTGTGTAGTTGTGGGTTTTCGATCATAATATTAATTTGGGAGTTTATTTGTGACATCTATTTAGAGAGCTTACCAGGGCCCCACCGACAGAGGTCGAAGACGAATGGGGGAGCGATCTTCTTTGTAAAATAACTTGACCACGTCTCATTATTTCCATGTCACTTAGAGGAAGAGGCTGAACCTCCGAAGCACGTGTTAAGACTTCAGCTGCACAAGATAGAGTATGAGGTTAGCTATAATAAGAAAAAAAAAATGCTTATGAAGTGGTAACAGAACTGAAAGGGAAGCTTACACAAGGAACGAGGCGTCTCAGGAGTAAGATAACTCAGGCAGAAATAGGATAGCAATTCCTCAGATAATAGACGCGTCAGGTTCAGCTGCCAGCCGGCTAAATGAGACAAAGCTTCTATGTAGGAGGTATCAAGATGAAATTCCCCTAGTTCTAGAGATGGGGGAAGTAACGATTGCCATCACAAGGGCCACTCCACCTCATGGGGAAAGCGAATGAAGAAGAATTTGCTCCTCCAGTTTGGGTCAGAAGGTGGTAGGGATGAGAAGAAAGCAGTCCGGAGACGAGGATGGAAGCGGAATGTGCCCTCTTCCTGGTGCCGGAGGGTGAAGAAGTAGTGGAACAAATGGGCAGACCAGGACAGCTCGCATACATAACAGAGCACTACAAATCCACAGAGGATCCTTATGGAATTCGGCATCAGTTGTCCCAGGGGAATTCTGAAGTTGCGGCACACGTCGAAAAAGAAGGGGTGGAGGGGAAGACGAAGGCCGGCCACAAACTACTCTGTAAAGAAGGTACAATATCCATCAGGAGGATTGAAGAATTGGTGCACTCCGGTGGGGATGACCACGTGTACGTCATCCCTAACTCCATGGGTATATCGCAGGTCATCCCGATCTAGTTCGTCAAAAGTGGATGAGCCAGGAAAATACATGGCTGCCAAAGATGAAAGAAAAGAGGGGGATGCCGTGAGAAAAGAAACAGAAGGAGGAAAGATCACAAGCGGGAAGCTATCGATGCAAAAGCAGAGATTCAGGAGTGATAATGGATTCAAGCGGAAGGAAGAAGAAGGCGTGTAAAGTCTGGAGGCAAAACTAGCGGAGATTATTTATAATCGCTGGACAGAGGGGCAATCATCTACCGGTGCACAATAATTGATGGGAATAAAGAGGGCTGACAGATCTTCTTAGAAAATAACGCCCACAGGTATATATGGAAAAGTGCTGGCGCAAAGAACGAGGAGATGGATTTCGGGAAAAGACATAACAGTTATGTCTTATAGAAAAGTGCCCTCACTTTCCCGGTTTGTGCTTCACCCTCAATTTCCTGGTCTGAAGTTGTCCTGACCTGGATTACGGGGGAAAGAACAGACCAGGGGATGTGGCCGAGCCAGGGCGATCAGTAGAAAAAGGCAAGCTAAGCAGTTCGGGATATAAGCGCAGACCAAGGAGATTTGTTAAGCTAAGTTGGGCAGTCAGCAGAAGAAGGCAAGGAAAATAGGTTGGGATAAAAAAGGGATTCCCAACCGGGATTAGATAAGACTTAAACTAGAAGGCCAAAGCACACATTCACAAGGTCACGGGTCGTATCGGTCGGGAAATATACGAGACAATTGATAAAAGGGTGAACATACTATAAGAAAAGTTGATATACTATAAGAGAAAATCGAAAGCCAACGGTCATGTCATATCACAAGAAGGGTAAACAGGCCAAAGTAAATTCAAGTCCGAAATTACAAGCAAAGCAAAAGTTTGACAGCTTCATTTTTACATCAAAGTGCAGTATATAGTGCCACATCAATGATCATTGTCAGCAGAAGGCTCAGGGGGGCAAGGCGCAACGTCAGCAGGAGGCTCAGGGAGGAGGAATAAGTCGTCATCATCTTTGAAAGAGGGGAGTGACCCGTCTGGGAGCTCGTTCAGTAGGCGGGTAGTGTCTAAGAAATCTTCTGAAGGAGCAGCGCGAAGCAGATCCTGCTCAAACATTTGTCGAGCCCCGCCAGCCGCGCCCCAACAAAGCATGAGATTCATCAAACCCCCTATCTTCCTCAAAAAGAAAGGGGATGCGACGTAGGCTCGCCTATAGGCTCTTAGATGACCAATTTCTCCTGCCTAATAATCTGTCAGCTCTGCTCGGGCCTTCTCCGTATTAGCTATGGCCTTTTCCGCATCAGCCCGGGCCAAAGTCAAATCTTGTTTACCCTGGGAAACATTTTCTTGAGCTTTCAAAAGGTCGGCCTGCATCGATTTAAGAGTCGCTTGGCTGGCCTCCCACTGGCTTTGAATGGTTTTCTCCCGGTCGGTGCTGGAAGCTAGCTGACCCTAAACATATGTTAAAGTCTTCTGAAGAGTCTCCTGGGTTTCTTGTAGACTCTTCAGGTCAGAGGATAGTGTGGTCAGCCGGGCGTCCTTTTCATCCAGCTCAACTACTAGCGAGCGGCGCCTCTCCGCCTCAGAAGCCAGTTTGGACTCGCTTGTCCTCAAAGCCGCTTCCAAAGTCTTAATTTTGTCAAAAGCTGCATGGGAAATATTGCGGGCGGACTCTACAGACTCCCCAATCAATCGGAGATAACTCGCTAAGTAACCGGGGGTCGGGTTGAGTGGGTCGTGCGGGGTGAGCGGTAACTCCAACTCCTGAAGACGAGCCTTCAACACTTCATTCTCCCTATGCAGGTGGGCAACTTGTTGGATCACACTTAAGTCGGCAGAACAGGCCTGTATGTAGCATATAAGGAGGGTTTATAAGGGGTTTATAAGAAATTCCAGAAGAAGAGCACTGAAGAGAAAACTCACAGAAACTAGCTGGCGGGAAACTTGGTCCATTCCTTCCATCGGCTGGTTGTTCCAAAATTTCCGATTGTCTGCCCTCCAGGACATAGCTAATTCACCCTTAAACTTAACCAGGCCGACAGCAGAAGGAGCCTCTTCCGCAACCTCTTAGGCGTCGTCAGGCTTAGTGGAGGAGGGCAGGCACCAGGAGGCAGTGAAGGCGTATTTTTTTGGAGATCTTCCCCCTGGCTCGAGATGTGGAAGCCGGGGTAGCTACTGGGAGCGAGGCGGATATAGTTTCAGAGCACCCGGGCTGGTCCATTATAGGAAGGGGTAGTTGCTCGGGAAAGAAGGCCTGATCGGGAAGAACGCTCTGATCGGGGGATGGTCCTGACCGGGGATTGGGGCGGATATTTGGGGCGACATAATGGGAACCTCTTGCCCCAAAGCCATCTCCTGATCAGGAGTAATAACCCTGGCTTCTGAAGTTGCGGCTGAGCGATGGCCAGAAGGAAGAGGTGGAGGAGATGCCTGAACTGTCAGAATAGCCCTCTTCCTTTTGCGCTGTAGCCGTTTAGCGGGCGGGGGAGACGCAGCTCGCTCTTCCTCGGCCTGCACTAGGGTAGCAACCTGCTCCAAGGTGGCAGGTTCTTCTACATAAGCCGCCTCCAAGGGAAGGGCCGAGGAAGCCTCCTCCCGGGCTGGCGCAGATGGGGCAAACTGTGAGACAGAGGGGGCAGATTGTGAAGCAGAAGGGGCAGATTGTGAGGCAGTTGCTAGGCCCTGTTTAAGGTCCAAGCTTAAGGCCTTCAAAATGGCAACAGACTGGTGTTTTATATCTGTGGAGTAGGCTCGGAGCATGGCAGTTTCTGCGAAGTAAAAGACAAATACCTCAGTTAACAAAGAATAGTAAAGAGGAAAATGTGGTCTTACCTAACGGAGCCCCTATTTCTGTCTAAACTGAGCTGAGCCCGAACAAATACAAAAAACCTTCTAACAGTAATATGGACAAGCAAACGCTCATGCCTTGAAGTTTTTCTGAAGCGGAGTTGCAGCAAGGTTGATGCTGATGTTCAGGAAGATTGGAAGGGATGTCAGAGCGCCACTGGGTCGGCTCGACCAAGGGTTCAGGTGATCTAATAAAGAAGAAGCGAGATTTCCACCTCTTGCTGGAAGAGGGCATGTCAGAAAAGAACTTATAACCAGGCCTAGCCTGTACCATGAATACTCCCGGTTCTGAGCGTTTGAAAGAATAAAAATGATGGAAGAGCTGAACGGTCAGGGGAATTTGGTATATGCGACATAGAATGACAGTGCCGCAAACCGCTTTGAAGAAGTTGGGAGCAAATTGAGAGGGGCAGATACCAAAGTAGCAACTCAGCGAATAGAAAAAGGGAGGTATGGGAAATCAAAGGCCTCTCAAAAGCTGGTCTCTAAAAACGGTCATGAAGCCTTCAGGAGGGTTTGCGGGGTGTTCACGGGGTGTAGGAACTCTAAGTTCATAAGCATCACTAAGTCGCAAGTCAGACCGAATCACAGACAGGTCATGATCATCTATGTCAGAAATGAAGCACAAATACCAAAGGGTGGCCTTACCATCAGCCATTATCAGGGTGAGGGAGGTTGAAGAAGAGGTCAGTCGAGAAGAGGAAGGGCACTAGGCATGAAGAGTCTAGAAAGGGAAGGGCCGAGGCACCAGAGACGGCGAAGCAACAAGAAGACGAAGGCAGTCGAAACGCTCAAGGCAACGACGGTGGACTGCCTTTAGGACTTATAAAGAGGGTTTTCCTAGGGAATATCGGAAAGATGTGTCGAGTATATTTTTGGGTAAAGCGCCCAAAACCGTCCAATCACAGAATGACATGCTCTTTTGGGAGGCCGTGTACAAAAAGGAGTGGAGTCGGCGGCGTCATACGGTGTAAGCAATAAAGGGGTGGGACAGGTGTCACCCCCCTAGGAAGCGTATTAATGATGGACGTGATAAGGAAATCATGAAAGGTAGCGAGCGTACGGAAGCATCTGCCACGCTCTTTTCTTGGGAAACGGTGAAGAAAATGGGTGGGAAAGAAATTCGAATATGGCGAGGCCACAAAACATCCTTTGCTTGAGGATTGAGTAAGATTTTAATATTTTTTGTCTTCACAATGCATCTGATATGTTATATTTCTTGATTGCAGACGAATTCGAAGCAATCTCTTCCAGTACTCCCTGGTCGGGAATACACCCCCAGGTCGGTAACATCTAGCCTGGTCGGGAATACACCCACAGGTCGACAACATCTATCCTGGTCGGGGAATCACCCTCAGGTCAGCAACATCTATCTCCGAAGGGGTTTTCATAAGAATTCCCGGTCGGCTGTCCCAGACTCTCGCCTCAGTGCGAGTTATAAGTGAGCAAGGCTCTCACGCCCAACGACCTTCCCGGTCGGCTGTCCCAGACTCTTGCCTCAGTGCGAGTTATAAGTGAGCAAGGCTCTCACGCCAAACGACCTTCCCTATCGGCTGTCCCAGACTCTCGCCTCAGTGCGAATTATAAGTGAGCAAGACTCTCACGCCCAACAACCTTTCCGGTCGACTGTCCCAGACTCTCGTCTCAGTGTGAGTTATAAGTGAGCAAGTCTCTCACACCCAACGACCTTCCCGGTCGGCTGTCCCAGACTCTCGCCTCAGTTCGAGTTATAAGTGAGCAAGGCTCTCACGCCCAACGACCTTCCCGGTCAGCTGTCCCAGACTCTCACCTCAGTGCGAGTTATAAGTGAGCAAGGCTCTCACGCCCAACGACCTTCCCGGTCGGCTGTCCCTGACTCTCGCCTCAGTACGAGTTATAAGTGAACAAGACTCTCACGCCCAACAACCTTTCCGATCGACTGTCCCAGACTCTCGTCTCAGTGTGAGTTATAAGTGAGCAAGTCTCTCACACCCAACGACCTTCCCGGTCGGCTGTCCCAGACTCTTGCCTCAGTTCGAGTTATAAGTGAGCAAGGCTCTCACGCCCAACGACCTTCCCGGTCAGCTGTCCCAGACTCTCACCTCAGTGCGAGTTATAAGTGAGCAAGGCTCTCATGCCCAACGACCTTCCCGGTCGGCTGTCCCAGACTCTCGCCTCAGTGCGAGTTATAAGTGAGCAAGGTTCTCACGCCCAACGACCTTTCTGGTCGGCTGCCCCAGACTCTCGTCTTAGTGCGAGTTATAAGTGAGCAAGGCTCTCACACCCAACGACCTTCCCGGTCGGCTGTCCCAGACTCTCACCTCAGTGCGAGTTATAAGTGAGCAAGGCTCTCATGCCCAACGACCTTCCCGGTCGGTGCAGTGATTTTCTAGTTCGGTACTCCTTATATTCGCCGACGCAAAATGCAACAAGCCAAGTTATCATGCCGGACTAGTCAGTAAACCGTAGTTCAAGGGTTCTTGATAAATATGAAGTTTCGCAGGCACATTCTTAAGTCACAGGCACATTCTCAAGCGTCTCATTTGCTTCGGCCAAAGGCTCATATGTTATGAGGTAAGAGGAAGATGGGGTAAGCCAGTTATCTTTATTATTTTTGCTATTTTTGCTAGAAATATTAGAGAAATGCAGGTGTTCTATAGAAACATAATGATACCCGAGCAATAGGGTGTGGGGCCGCATCATGAATGGAAATCCAAAAACAAGTTTTATTGCGTTAATCAGGGTATATATTTTAAGGGTTTACACGACTGCTAGATCCAGAGGCTTGATCCTTCCTAGTCAGATGAGCCTGAATTTTAGTCAAATCTTCCTTAATAAGATCGATGGCGCGCTTCAGTTGCCCAATGGTCTCGTCTTTGATCCATCCTTCTTCTTTCAGGAGAGCCACCTCATCTTCATGCTTCATCTTCAAATAAATAATATAGTGCACCTGGCTCTGGAAGTCCGATTGAGCCTTCAACTTGAGAGCAACTTTGACCCGGGTCCTGGATTTGGCGGCCAGCCAGAGGTTTTCCATTTCATGAGTAAGGGACGCTTGGAGATCTCGGCTCGTAGTCATCTCCAACAGGATTTCTTCTTTCTGAGCCAGTAATTCCGTTAGAGCTGCAATCTGCTGAAGCGAGGCTTCCTCTTTTTGAGCTGATAACTCTAGCAGATGGGAAGTTTGCTGAAGTAAAGAAGCAAGTTCGCTAGGTTCTGTCGTAGGTTCCATGAAGACAAGATACTGTATTAGTAAGCGGATAGCTGGAGGTATGAGATGCCCGGACTTTTTATAAGGAAGAAGAAGGTGAAGGGGTTTCCTGGGAATTTGAGTTGATGCTTGGGAAACCGTGGGGCGTTTACGGGAAAAGAGTAAGCTCGGAAGTTGAGGAGTCAGCATGCGCACAGGGCTCCCGTTCGTCTCTCAGGACGGAGGGAAGTTTTGCAGAATACGGATGGAAGATAGGTCGGTGGAGGACGCGGGAGCCGAGTCAGGAAACACAAGGACTTGTGTCTAGTCAGTCGGACTAGAGCCTCCTTCGACTAGACTTGAGGGGGAGGCTTGTGATACGGTGCATATTCATGGGGTCAGTAAGATGATGTGGTTAGGAGTCAAGACCACAAGAAGGTCAGAAGTCAAGCTGACATGGAGGACAGGGAGGTCAGAAGTCAAGCCTCCGTGGCCGGTCAGAAGTCAAGCTTACGTGGAGATCAGGGAGGTCAGAAGTCAAGCTTACGTGGCCAGAGTCAAAGTCTCAGCTGACGGGGTGGTCAAAGGATAGGATTATAAGCCAGACAAGGAACAGCCCTTATAGCGGTCAAGGACCGGGCCCACGAGCCAAGTATAGCTGAGGACTGAGCCCACAAGCCAATTAAAGGTAAAGGAAAGAAGGCTCCTAGCGTAGAATAAACTCAACAAACAGATCTAGTGTGCAGGTTAGGACATACCAGCCAAGGACAACAAGTATACAGAAGCAGGTCAGGATACAGACCTAGCATGCAGGTCGGGACATACCAACCAAGGAAAACAAGTATACAGAAGCAGGTCAGGATACAAACTTAGCGTGCATGTCGGGACGTACAAGCCATGGATAACAGTGGATAGAAGTAGGTCAGGATATAGACCTAGCGTGCAAGTCGGGACATACCAGCCAACGAAAACAAGTATACAGAAGCAGGTCATGATACAGACCTAGCGTGCAGGTCGGGACGTAAAAGCCATGGATAATAGTGAATAGAGGTCGGTCAGGATACAAACCTAGAGTGCAGGTCCGGACATACCAGCCAAGGATAACAAGTATACAGAGGCAAGTCAGGATACAGACCTAGCGTGCAGGTCGGGACGTACAGGCCATGGATAATAGTGAACAGAGGAAGGTCAGGATATAGACCTAGTGTGCAGGTCGGGACATACAAGCCATGGATAACAGTGGATAAAAGCAGGTCAGGATACAGACCTAGCGTGCAGGTCGGGACATACCAGCCAAGGATAGCAAGTATACAGAGGCAGGTCAGGATACAGACCTAGCGTGCAGGTTGGGACGTACAGGCCATGGATAATAGTGAACAGAGGCAGGTCAGGATACAGACCTAGCGTGTAGGTCGGAACGTACAAGCCATGGATAACAATAGATAGAAGCAGGTCGAGACACAGACTTGGCGTGCGGGTTGGAACGTCTAGGCCATGGATAATAGTAAACAACAGCATGTCAGGATACAGACCCAACTTCCAGGCACTACAGGACAAACAAGCCAAGAATCGTAACAGCTTGTTAGAAAGTGTCAGAGAATAATCAATATGTCAGGGAATATGCTAACAAGTCGAGGCTCACTACGCCTTTGGTTTTGCCGCCGGCCTATTAGGAAGTTCCACGTGTCAATCTCTGCCAGACAAAGCCTGACAGGTGACATTCCCTGACACTCGCCAGGTCCCAGAAACATCCGTTGCAATATAAAAAGGGATGCTTTGTCCCTTACACAGGTACGCTCACTTGTCATTTCTCACTAGTCTTTACTTTTCGTCCTTTCTCTGTGCTTTTTGGGAAAAAGTACCTGACTTGAGCATCGGAGGGCCTGACACGGGGACTTTTTCCCTGGTTTCTGGTCTCTAACGACTCGTGGGCTCGTTTGAGTGTGCGCAGAACCGCAGCGTCATCGTCCTGGACATCTTCCGTTGTCAGCCGCCCATGTAAGCCTTTCCGAAGGGCGCCAGGTAGATCTTATTGGTCCTCGTGGGTGTTTTGATGTGATCAACCAAGTTGGTTAGGTCCTGCTTTGTTTGATCCTTGTGTCTGAGTGTGCAGGAGTTTAGGAGCGCAGGAAGTCGAGCGGAAGACGCAGCTAGCGAGAAGGACGGCACGGGAAGGGAGCCGACGGGCTCGGTGCGTCTGAAGGACGAGAGAGCTGCGGAAGAGTACTCCGGTGGACAAGAAGAATGTGCACGACATTCGAGGGATGAGAAGCCGGACGGAAGCCTACTCGAGGAGAAGGTCGGAAATTGGGTTCGGGTGAGCCTATTTCGGTTGACCGGAATCACCCAAAAGAACGAGACTTCGAAAGATGAAGTGAAGAAGCAATCAAGCTGGAAAATGCTGCAAGGCAGCTTAGAGGTGCCTCCATCAGGCTTGGAGGCCCCTCCAGCTTGAGGGCGCCTTCAACCCCTGTTGAAGGCGCCTCGGACCCGGCAGAAATGAACGTTGAGCTGTTCGGATAAAGTTTTATCCCCTCTCTTGTTGGAGGTGCCTTGGACCCTCGGGATAGACTTTCCAGGAGCTATATAAAGGCTCTTGGAGTTAGAAAAGAAACAACAACTCAAGCAATCAATTCTGTAGTCCTTTCTAGCAACTAGTGAGTATTTTAAGTGTGTAAAAGGCTTCTCCGCCTTCAACAAAGGAGTTTTCTTACTGCGCTTTTCTTACTGCTCTAGATTAACAACCCTCTTGGTTGTAATCAGGTTAATTTCTATCTCCTTTTATTTCTGCTATTAATTTTATTATAGTTGCTTTACTTTTGAGTTGAAAGATCTGAGGAGGGTATCGTTTTAATTTTTTCAGAAGCAATTCACCCCCCTCTTGCCGGCCTCCGCTGCACCTACAATTGGTATCAGAGCTAGACCGCCTCAGAAGGATTAATCGCCGACTGAAGCACAACGATCAAGATGATGGCCGGAGAAAATATTCATCCTCCAAAGTTCGACGGGGATTTCGCTACTTGGAAGCGAAAAATGGAGGTATTTTTTAAAACTAAATTTGATATACTTTTAATAATGAAATATGGATATGCAGCGCCGAAAGATAAAGAAGAAAACACGTGGAGCAAGAAGGAGCAAGCCGATTTTGTCGCCAACGGAAAGGCTGAGTTCCACCTGCACAGCGTTCTGCCACCTCATGAGGTAAATCGGATCGGAAGCTACGACTCCGTGAAAGATCTCTGGGAAAAATTCCTGGAGCTTCACAAAGGTACCTCCGAAGCGAAGCTAGCAAGGCGCAACATTCTCCGGACCCAGTTGACGAACCTCCAGATGAACCAAGGCGAGAAGGTAGCGCAACTCCAAGCGAGGATTAAAGAACTGATCACGTAATTAAGCAACCTTGGAGAAGAAGTAACGAACCGGGACTCGATCCGATACGGCTCAATGCCTTCCCGAGAACTCAAGAATGGGTGTCCTTAGTAGATGCGTACTACATCTCTAAGGACTTCGAGGTAAGTACTCTAGAAAATCTATTTTCAACTTTTGAACTTCACAAATCTCGAATTGCAGAGCCCATTGGAGTAGAAAAGATAAGTCAGAACATTGCTTTGAAGGCAAGAGCAAACGGTTCTGACTCCGAAGCCTGGATCGACGAAAATGAGGCTACATTAATGGTAAGACGATTTAATAAGTTTTTTAAATCTAACAAATTTAGATTGCAGAAGCATGAGCGAAAAAGGAGAACGATTCGTTGCTACAACTGCAATGAAGAAGGGCACATCAAGGATGATTGTCTGAAATTAAAGAGCAAGTAGAAAGAAAAGGTCAAGTACAAGAAGTCAGAATCCTCCAAGCACAAGAACCTGAAGGTCACTTGGTCAGATTCGTCGTCTTCCGAATCAGACGTTGAAGCCTTTTCAGGGTTAGCTCTACTAGCTAACCATCAGCTAGAAGAAGATTCAAGCTCAGAGATGAGCATCGATGAAGGGGGAGGAACATCAGAAGAGGAAAGCTGCAGTGAAGGGGGAGCCTCACCGAGTCAGGTAAGTCAGGTACGCAATCTAACCCCGACTCAGTCTTTTCACTTTATTAAGTCTCTTTCTAAAGACTTATTCAAATTAGAAAAAGAAAATGCTGAATTAAAATTGAACCTAGCAAAAGCATGCCCGTTAGAAATGTGTAATCATCTAAAATCAGAAAATAATAGATTAAAATTAGAAATTGAAAAATTGAAATCTGATGTATGTTTAAAAACAAATAAATTTCAAAACTCAAAATTAAAAATTTATGAAAAATTGAATTGGTACATTAGAAACCATCAGGGTCAACTTAAAAGAGTGCCCAAGAACTATGTACTCCCAAAATTTTTGAATAACCCTGTAGGAAGGAACCTCTATTGGGTTCCAAAATCTGTACTAAATTAATCTATTTAATTAAGGCTTTCAGAAGTAAAATTAAATGTTAAAATTTCTTTATGAAGCTTTGTCTAAGGAAGTGGTTGTTGCTCCAATAACCAAGAAGGCTTAGTGCCTCGCCACGACCTGGAAGCTGAAATATTGAAATAAAATATTTAATTAAACTTTTAAAAAAAACATTAAACTAGAATTAAATAATACTTTGAAAGTTTTTTGTTCAAACATTTTTAAAAATTAAATATTAATTTTTGACTTAGAAATTATTTTTAAAAAATTCTAAAAATTATGATTACTTAGAATTTTTTTTTGGAAAACTCTGACGAAAATTCTAAAAATTATGTTTACTTAGAATTTTTTTTTGGAAAATTCTTCTTTTACACAAATTTTTCTAACTTAAAAATTTGCTAAAATTCTTTCTGTTACCTCGCTTTTTGCTGTGATCAAAGGGGGAGAGATATGTACAAGTTTAGAGAGGAGAGAATTTTTTAAATTAATATTTTTTTTGGTTAACTCTTAATTTAGTAGTTGTAATTTTATTTATTGCAAACTGATGCTTAACATGTTAGTTTAGTAATTTTCTTTTAAAAATTACTTTTCTGTCTATTTTTACCCTAACTTGAACTTGGGTTGATGCACATCAAAAAGGGGGAGATTGTTGGTCCCCGTGGGTGTTTTGATGTGATCAACCAAGTTGGTTAGGTCCTGCTTTGTTTGATCCCTGTGTCTGAGTGTGCAGGAGCTTAGGAGCGCAGGAAGTTGAGCGGAAGACGCAGCTAGCAAGAAGGACGACACTGGAAGGGAGCCGATGGGCTCGGTGCGTCCGAAGGACGAGAGAGCTGCAGAAGAGTACTCCGGTGGATGAGAAGAACGTGCGTGGCGTTCAAGGGACGAGAAGCCGGACTGAAGCCTGCTCGAGGAGAAGGCCGGATATTGGGTTCGGGTGAGCACTATTTCGGTTGGCCGGAATCACCCAAAAGAATGAGACTTCAGAAGATGAAGCGAAGAAGCAATCAAGCTAGAAAATGCTATCAGCCAGCTTGGAGGCACCTCCATCAGGCTTGGAGGCGCCTCCAGCTTGAGGGCGCCTTCAACCCCTGTTGAAGGCGCCTCGGACCCGGCAGAAATGAACGTTGGGCTGTTCGGATAAAGTTTTATCCCCTCTCTCGTTGTAGGCGCCTTGGACCTTGTTGGAGGCGCCTTGGACCCTCGAGATAGACTTTCCAGAAGCTATATAATGACCCCTGGAGTTAAGAAAGAAACAACAACTCAAGCAATCAATTCTGTAGTCCTTTATAGCAACTAGTGAGCATTTTAAGTGTGTAAAAGGCTTCTCCGCCTTCAACAAAGGAGTTTTCTTACTGCGCTTTTCTTACTGCCCTGGATTAACAACTCTCTTGGTTGTAACCAGGTTAATTTCTGTCTCCTTTTATTTCTGCTATTAATTTTATTATAGTTGCTTTACTTTTGAGTTGAAAGATCCGAGGAGGGTATCGTTTTAATTTTTTCAGAAGCAATTTACCCCCCTCTTGCCGGCCTCCGCTGCACCTACAGATCTGACTCTGCGGCGACTTTCCGTCAACTTCCTGTACATCAAGGCCCACCTTCATCCGACTCAGTTTCCGGATAGGATCACTAAGGTTATTAATGATAGTACAATATCCAAATTTTAAAATTTTAAGCATGGTCAAAGTAAGGAGAGTCTCATATACACATTGATGTTTTTGAGTAAATATGATATATTTATATTTGACAATGAATTTTTGTCAAATTTATTCATAGTTGTCTAAATTTTTAAAACTCAAAATAGTTTATTTAGGGTGTAAAACTAAGGTTAGAGGGCATGGTGAGACTTAGGAAGTTACTAGAAATGTATTGATTTTGATTTTAATTGATTTGATTATATTTAAGGTCATTAATAAATTTTAGTTGGAACTCATTAATAACCTTACACTTATTAAATTCTATTTAAATCAAAATCATTATATTCTTGAAACTATTATGAATGTAAGTGTACCGTCTCATCTTGATTCCATCATATATTTAATCCACTGATGCTTTTTTTTAAAAAATAATATTTTTCAAGAGAAAGAACCCATATAGTTGACTTATTTTTTGATATTTTAAATATACATTATTACTTATTTTTTATACTTATACTCTTCAATATAACATCAAAACCTAAGACATTTGTCCTATGCAATGCTAAAATGCCTTCTTAATTTGTTAAGTATTTAAGAATTGAGTTTTAATTTTGATAAATTAATAACTAATTATTTTTAATGGGGGTTGATGTATAAATGTTAGGTTGATAGATCGTTCACTGTGAGCGCTTCTCGATTTATCTTGATAATCGATGAGAATTTTCATAAGCTAGGTTGATCATCTCTTGAATTAGTTGAATATTTAATACCAACTAAAAAATAAAAAAATAAAAAATCATAATACTAAGAATAATAATACTAATCATAATAATAAACCCTAAGACACTCCTAAAAGTCCCCACTCAATGGAATTCCTCAATAAAGACAACCACTACCTTAAAATTGCCAATTCAACTACTAATTATCTAGCCTTAAATAATATAACCTTAACTGTTAGCCAACCAACACGGCCAATTGTCCATCATCAATTCCTCACAATCACTCTCATAATTCAACATCACCAATAATATAGAATTAAAATGACTAAGTAGGAGGCGAAGGGTGAATAGATGGTATCAAATTCTCGCATAAAATAAATAGTTCAATGCAAATGTTACTAGCGAGTACACATGTGCGATAATATAATCATGATAGCCGAAGTAATATAAAATATGTGTGTAAGCATAAACAATAAATACAATGTTAAAACAAAAGCTACAGTAGGGTTTTAAGGTTACTCCAACTCTATAACCTATAGTGTGTCTAGTTTATCAACCTTACAAAATTCACTACCACCGCTCCTTAAAACAAGACGATGGTAACCTTTAAGTAATGTTCTAAAATTCATTAAGCGTTAGTTGGATATCAGATCAACACCTAGCACTTAGGTCGCCTAGACAAGAACTAGGCCCCGCTAGGCGTATTGCTCAGAATGAATATAATTTACATAATAACTCACATATTATAATTCCAACATAATAACATCAAATTTAAAATGAGTTCAAAATTACACAACTAATAAAATATCATTAGACATAAACTCAATATTATCGGACATAACTCAACATCAAATTTATTCTACTTCTTCTTCTCCATAATTTTCAATAACTTATTTTTCATCGGCTATAAACTCAATATCATCATTGCGATCCTCTTCCTTCTTCTTCGGATGCAAAATCATTCTCGTGAAATTCTCTCACTCTAGAGCTTTTTCGGAATTGTAGATTTTCATCTGCTCCACTTATTTCATCAACTATTTGCCATGTGATCCTAGAACCTAGTTCAACTTTATCATCTTCTCCACCATCCACAATCAAACCTTGTGCATTGAAGCATCTTTTATAAGAGGGACATCGACATTCCTTTTTTTTTTTTTTTTTTTGTTTGTTCAACAATCTAACATTAAATTGAACAAATACTAGATTGTTCAATCCGTTGATATCTAACTTATTTCTTTTCTTTGTATGAATCTAAAATAAAAAGAAAGTAAATATTATAGTTAGTACCATGAATATAAAACTTTAAACATTAATACTTACTTTAATTAAATACTTAAAGTTTAAAACTTACTCCTTCAAATGCATTCCAATTTCTTTGACACCCAGATGAACTTATAGTTAATGAAAGTATTCTCAATACCACTCTTAGCATATTGGGTGTGTGAGCACTTTATGTACTCCACCATACACATGGATAAAATGTATCATCATTTTTTTCACATACTTTTGCTGCTAATATTTTTCCAAATAACCTAGTCTTGTCTCTGTATTTTACTAATTCTTTGTTAATAATTATATCCAATAGATTTAACTCATTGACATGTAAAATTTCTATGCATTAAAAAATTCCCGTCGCGACCTCCTCATAAAGGGCAATAGAACTATCTTTATAGTAAAAATAGGGATTCAACAAAAATATAGTGGTATCCAATGATGTATTAAGTCTATCATTCATTTTTGACTTAATAATCACTACGATAGGCTGATAATTTGATTCCATGTTGTTCATGGCCATCTTGATGTCTTCTTTAGCTTGAAGAAGCTCCCCATATAAAAACTCCATTGATGACTTTCTGTCTCCATTTACCAATTGAAGAACTCTTACCAAAAGAGCAAATATTTTCAGATAAAATGTCACACCATTCTAAAAACTCATTCTCATCACAGTAGAATAAGCTAATTTTTCTTTATATATTTTTTACCATTTACATTTCTTCCACATATCACTTGTAAACATATCCCTTAAACTAGATTTTTTTTTTCAATCAAACTTTGTAATGTGAGGAAATTTGATGCAAATCTAGTAACTCTTGGCCGACTATATCTCTCTTCTTCGTGAAACTTCTCATCAATGACAAAATCTTATGGTGAGCATAAATAAAGATGGTAAAAGAATTAGCTTGCTTAATAACCTTTTTATATCGTGGAAGCTTGCCAATACTTTCAAGAATGAGATTAACAGTGTGAGTTGCACATGAACTCCAAAAGATCTCAGGTCGTTTTTCTCTCATCAATTTAGCTGTAGCCATATTATTTGTGACATTGTCTGTTATAATCTGAACAATATTTTGAGTTCCTACTTGTTCAACACACTTGTCAACATACTCAAAAATAAGTTCATGCTGTATGTGTCTTGTCTGAAGACTAATTAGACTCTAAAAATGTAGTACCTAGCTTGCAATTAACACACATATTTAAGATGTTTCTTCTCTTTTATCACTCCAAGCATCTGTCATGATCGAGCACTCATTTTTTGTCTATTCTTCTTCATGTTTCTTAAGCAGTTGCTTTGTTATTTCGACTTCGACTTTCAACAGTGGCTTCCTAAGTTGATATTGAGTTGGAGGCTTGAATCTTGATCCAAATTGACCCACTACCTTCATTAATTGCTTGAAGTTATCATTATTAACAAACATTCAATGTGATTCCATTTTCATAAATTCATCTCCCAACATATTGTTGAATTTCTATGCCTCCTTATCTACTCCCTTGACACTATTTTTTTACACAGTTTGTATTTAATTATATCGAGGTTCTTATGATCAATCAACATCCCAAATTTTTATCCGATGTCATTTGACTTTCTCCTAAGAATTCCGAATTTGGGTTGAGTTGTGGATATCATCGAAGATGGATTACTCGCCATTATAATTGTGATAACTTAAAAAGTTATTTAAGAATAAATTTATAGGATATAAATCAGTAAAAGAATATTAATATAAATCAGTAAGAAAATTTTATCAGAATATAAATGTAATTTATATGAATTAATAAAATTTATTATATTTTTTAAAAAATTTTAAATATAAAATTATGAATACAAATATGATTTATATGAATTAATATAAAATTGATTTTTTAATATTAAATATAAAATATAAAATATAAATTAATTAATAATATTTATCAAAAATTTTAAATTTTAAATATATTTTTTATAATTTATTAGGATAATTTAATTAAGGTGTATAAAAGTCTAGTTGAATTACCTTAAGTGAAGAATGGTTGAATTAAATAAATAATAAATAAATTAAAAAAAAACATCATGGCAACTCGCGACATTGTCGCTACTGCCACGCGTGTTCAGCAGCATTGCGCTAAACTCCGGTGGTGGCAGACGCATTCGGGGTCGCAGGACGCGTCGCCAGAAGCTTCCGATCGCACCAGATGCATCCGGGGACACATCCAACGCCTGCTTCGCATGACGCCCGATGGGTTCCATGATGCTTTTGGCATCGCCAGAAGCTTTTAGCGAAGCTTTCGGTGCCAATGAAAGCTTTTAGCTAAGCTTCCGGTGTCGCCAGAAGCTTCCAGCAATGCATCCGGCGCTGCCAGAATGCGCCAGACGCTTCCAACGACACCGGAAGCGTCGTGGGAGGCAAAAAATGAAAAAGAAATCACATAACATAAATTTAAAAACTTACCGATCGTCCAAAGGAGGCAAAATGAGACGAGAGGCAGGTAGGGAGTTGGAACAGCATGAGATCGAGGATATAGGGTTTTAAATGGTAAAAAAAATACCAAAATTTTCGCGATACCCAAAGGGCAGAGCGCCGTCGGGCGGCGCCCGACGGCGCCCGACACAACCTTTTAAGGATAACACTTTAATCTAAATAATAAGACTTCACAAGCTTTCTCTAATCTCTCAAGCAAATAATCCTCACTTCTTAAAGATGAAAGTAATAGAGATAAATTAGAAAGAGCTTGAGACATTGAAGTCTTCAACCGAATTCAAACTCTTAGATTCTTTTGAGCATTGAATCTACTTGAGCACACAAGTTTTAAATATTTTTCACAAATGATACGTACCCAAAATCGCTAGAGCTCAAGCATAAATATTCTATTGTTCAAACCATGTATCTAGTCAACTAAAAATGGATGTTCCAATCGGCTAACCTAATCTAATCATCTAGAATACTCTATTGTAATCGATTGACGGACTAGGTGGTTTTGTTTACCTTCTTATTGTGCATCATAAGTCTTTCGTAACATCTAAGAATTTAGTTAATTGGCAATTATGACTTGGATATCTCACAAAGGCATATGACGACTTCAATAACCAATCCCTAGATAGCTATCTCATCTACTACCTAGGCAATTACATTAATATATTTTATATGCTTAAAAAGAAATCCATGAGAACATCCATGTGATCATAATACAAGACGCATAATCTTTAGAAGAATAATATACATTAATATATTTTATATGCTTCAAAACCGTCCCAACATAATATTCTCCACACTCGATATAACAACATCAAATATACATTGCCATATTTTGAAACTAGCAAAACAATATGATATAATCTAATCACAAGGGAAGCATCGATTTTCCCAACAAACAAAGACCACAAAATACTCATATGAACTATCCTTTGCCAAGATTACTACTAAACACTATCATGATTCAATGATCCTAAATAACACTTGATTGTCATCAATTTGCTTTAATCTTAAAAATCACCCTTATATCTCTTCATTTGACTCTTGTAATTAGTATCATCACCATAATATTTTAATCTGAATTTAACATCATCATAATACATAGTGTAGCTCAACATCACCAAAATCTTCTATTATTCCTTAACCCTACTTAAACCAATCGACACATAATATTATATGTCAGTTGTATTAGTGGTAACTAAATAATGTTGAACTATATATAGTGTTTAGTGA